>NC_056741.1:1736066909-1736184409 GCF_019279795.1 Protopterus annectens | reverse complement strand
AACTTTTCTAACACAAAGTTCAAGTCCCATGCTGGTAATGGTGGTTTCCTAGGAGGTTTTACATTCTTGATCCCTCTGAGGAACTGCCTGAGTAGAGGATGCGAAAAGACAGGTGGATCGAAACTGTATTCTGCTGAAATAGCTGATGCATTTATCTTGATGGAGGAGTAGGACAGGCCTGTATGTAGAAGCTCTGCCAAGTACTCCAGAATGTTAGCAATATCTATGTTCGACACATCTTTTCCTCTTTCAGTACTCCAAATGACAAACCTTTTCCATTTTCCTGCATAGTTCCTTCTTGCTGAAGGTCTGCGGGCTTCAAGGATAATGTCTTTAACCCTTTGTGAAAGGTCTGGGTTAGTTGCTGCTATGTGATGTTCTAGGCAGTCAGTTGCAAGGTTTTTAGGTTTGGATGCATGATGTTGTAGTTGTTCTGAGTTAACATCAAAGGCATCAGGGGTATTGACCACATTCTTTCCCGAGACATGCTCCTCAGCAGTGGGTACCAGTGTTGTCTTGGCCAATTCGGAGCTATCAGGATTATCCTTGGACGTTCCTCTTTGATTTTCAGTAGTACCTTGTGTATCAAGGGAAGAGGTGGAAATGCATATGCTGTCAGGCCTGTCCAGCTGAAGGATAGAGAGTCCACCTTCCATGCAAGTGGGTGGAATGTCCTTGTGCAGAATTTTTTGAGCTGGTGATTGAGTGGGGAAGCGAATAGATCTATTTGTGGCATTCCCCATTTCTTTGTGATGGCCTTGAAGATGTCCGGGTGTAGCATCCATTCGTGAGCATCCGAGGTGGTTCTGCTTAACATGTCTGCTAGGGTGTTCTCTTTCCGCACAAATATTGCCTGTAACTGGATGTTGTAGCTGAGAGCCAGATTCCAAAGGTCCAAAGTCATTCTGCATAGGGGTATGAATGAGTGCCTCCCTGTTTGTTGATGTACCACATGACTGTGGTGTTGTCTGTCCTTATCATCAAATGGCCTTCTTTGAGGAATGGTCTGAATGTTTGGATTGCCAGTTTTACTGCCAGCATTTCTTTTGGTTTATGTGCAGGTGCAGCTGGTCTTGAGTCCACAATCCTTGTATGCATTTGTCCAGCATGTGCCCCCATCCTAGGTCTGAGGCGTCCGTTCTGATGGTTTGGCTTGCTCGAAAGTTGTGGAAGGGTAAGCCTGGGTTTGACTGGCATGCTTGAGCCCACCATAGGAACTCCTGTTTTAGGCATGGGATTAGTGGGATTTCTGTTTCTAAGCTGTGCCTGTGCTGAGACCATAAATTCTTTAGGTATCACTGTAGCTTTCTCATATGCAGTCTGGCATGTGGGACCAAGATTATGCATGATGCCATGAAGCCCAAGGCCTGCAGAACTTTTCTTGCTGTTAGTTTGTTCTGTTTTGTTAATGCCAAGAAGTAAAGAGGGAGCTCTTTTTGTTTTTCTGTAGTTAGGAATGCCATTTGTTTTACTGTGTCCAATTCCACGCCCAAGAATGTTCTTGTTTGGGATGTTATCAGCCTTGACTTTTGTAAATTGACCGTGTATCCCAGGGCTTGTAGCAAGTAAATGACCCTTTGTAAATCTGTCGTCAGCTTGCTTTTGTTGTCCGCTTGTAACAGGCAGTCGTCCAGGTATGGATAAATTTGGATTCCCTGTAGTCTGCAGTGAGCGATTACTGATGCCAGGCATTTTGTGAATACTCTGGGCGCAGTAGATAAGCCAAAGGGCAATGCTGAGAATTGATAATGCTCTGATCCTGCAAGAAATCTGAGGTATCTTCTGCAATTTGGTCGAATGGAGACGTGCAGGTATGCCTCCTTGAGATCTAGAGTTACCAGCCAACACTCCTTGCCCAGCATGGGAAGGAGTTGCTGTAGGGTCAGCATTTTGAATTTTGGGACAATGATGTATGTGTTTAAGACGGACAGGTCGAGAATAGGTCTCCAACTTTTCTCTTTTCTTGGTACTAGGAAGAGTCTGGAGTAGAATCCTTTGCCCTGTTCTGTTATTGGTACTCTTTCCACAGCTCTCATCTTTGATAATTCCGCTATCTGCTGTAGAGCTTCTATTTTTTGATTTGGAGGTAGGTTTGGCATTCCTCTTTTTACTGGTAAGGTGTGGAAGTGGAACCGGTAGCCTTGGTCTATGGTTTGCAAAATCCACTTGGCTTTTGTGATATAGTGCCAATTTTTCGAAAATAAGGCTAACTTTCCGCCTAAAGGTGCTGCTATTTGCTCCCTGGTAGCAGGTGTCAGAGTCAAGTCACTGTGATTGTCCTGTTGCAGTGGCAGTGGTTGTGTCTGTGCCTCGGTTATTGCCTTGCCACTGTCGTCCTCTGTAGGCACCTCCTCTGGATTGATTTCTGCCTCTAGAGCGTCTATTCCTGCCCCTTTGGGATCTTGTGGAGTCAGGAAAGGACCAATTTTTGGCAGGCCAGTTCCTGCTAAACCTTGGGGGCTGAACCTGTAAGAAATCTTTAACTGTTTGTACAGATTTTGCCTTTTCTTCCATTTTCTTCATTACTTGCTGGGCAGGTGTGCCAAATAGACTGGCCTTATCCATAGGAGCATCTAATAGCTTTGCTTTAACATGATCCGGTAAGACCTGTTCTTTCGACCATGCATGCCTTCTTATCACTGTGCCAGTCATGGCTGAGCTAAATGAAGCCTCCAGTGCATCATAGCCACATTTTAAGGAATGGTTACTAACCTGTTGGATGTTATTCACCATTTCTAATACATATTTCTTATCTAAGGATTCATCAGAGGACAGTTTTTTAGTTAACTGATCAAGCATAAACTCTTGGTATTGGATCATATGAAACTGACAGTTTAAAGCTCTAGCTGAGAGAGTAGCAGAGGTGTAAACTTTTTTCCCCCCATCTCCAAGGACCTGGATTCCCTTTCAGAAGGAGTAGGGTTTTTTGCTGTGGTCGAGGCTACTGCCTTAGGCCCCTGGGATATAGTTTCGGGGTCTGCAAGTGGAGCCTTGTATAGGTGGTGATGAGTGTCTGGCACCCTGTAAAATCTATCTGGTTTGGCAGGGGCTGGAGGTAAAGAATCAGGAGCAGTGCAAACATCATTAAATGCATCATCCACAACAGGCAGTACAGGAGGTATAGCTAAGGGCCTATGTTGTGGTAAGTGCAGAAAAGTCCTAAGTCTTTTTCTTAAATCTGAGAAATCTTGTCCCTACCATTGGAATTGTTCTCTCATGGCATGTAAGGTTTCCCCAAAGGAAAATTCCTCTGGTGGAGAGGCAGCTGGAATGGATTCTTCAGCATCGGAATCTTCATAAGTAGAAAAAGGAGCCTCTGGCTGGTCTGTAATGTCTGAGTCATCTGCAGAATCATCAGTGGACACTGGCTCGGGGGCTCTGCTCTAGGTCTTTTTTCTGGGGGTTGAGAGGCCCTGTCTGGGTGAGATTGGGATCCCCTAATTAAGGATATTAAATCTTCTGCCAGAGTAAGCATTTGGGAACTAGAAGTGGGCCTGTGTGAGGGGGGGTTAACAGGCACTGATTTAGCAGACTTGGCTGCTTTAGCCCTGGGAAAGGCCTTAATAGACATGGCTGCAGGAGGCCTAGCAGCACCACGTGCTGGGGTAGAGACATCCAAAGGGATGGTGTCTGATAAATCACTAGGAACCACAGTTGTAGGCAAAATTTCTGAGGCCGATTCAAGTAAGGTAGCAGGAGCCTCAGTAGTAGTCATGGATTCGGCTGAAGATTGACCAGTTTTCTCGGTTTCGGCCGAAACCGAGACACTCGCGGCTTGCTTAACCGTGGTTTCGGCCGAAACCGCAGACCGCGAGTGTCGGTCTTTTTCTTTGCGTTTTTTAATAATTTGGGTAGTCGGAGGATCCGACGGCATAATGTAAGCAAAATCTGAGCCGAAAAATTGTTCAGCAAACTCCGAACGACGCCTAAGCGTTCGTCGGTTGAAGGAAGCACAGGCCGAACAGGCTGCTACGTTGTGGTCTGGGCCTAAGCAAGGCAGACAGTAAGAGTGGAAATCTTTATGAGGTATTTGTTTCCCACAAGTTAAACAGTTATTGACTTTTTCTGACATCGGCTGAGGCAAGAAAGAGTCCCCAACGGGGTACTTAGCTTTATAGAAGTCTTCAAAGTAGTATTCGGTAGTAGTAATCTCTGGATCTGACCGACCGGCACTTGCGAACAGCTTCTGCTTGGCCACGCGACAAGAAAGACTGAGGAAAATGGCGTCGGCTGATGCCTTTATACCCGAAGACCAGCAGAGATGACGTCGGGTGAAGTGCGACATCAGCCGAAGCCGGACCCAGACTTTGGAATCCGGCCAACCGAAGGGCTGCCTGACGACAGGACAACCCATTTGTTATGACTGCAGATGCATCCATGAAGGACATCTACCAACGACAGAAAAAGTACTCGAGGAGTACAAAGGAATACCAACAATGGTAAGAAAGTACCAAAAAATGGTAACTTAGCTCTGAGAAAGGGAGAAGCTAAAAAAAAAACAAAAGTAATCATGGGAGGAACAAAGACGACAGGTAAAATGCCAAAAATGTAATAACTCACAAAAACCAAACAGTAAGAGGAAATTTGAAGATTACACAAAAAACACTCAAGAGCTAGGAATCCGCATCTTAAACCTACTGGCAGCAAATGAGATATGAAGTAGGCTGGGTTGGTGGAGCATCGTGGGTAAAGGAAGGAGCTCGAGAGTTCTAGGATCCGATGACCTGCAAGAAGCAACCAAGTCGGATCAGAGTCTCAGATCTGAACCTATCAGTTGAGGAATTAATGAAAATGAGAACATCAGATTATCAGAATTAAAGACGGACTCCTAGCAATCAGATTCCAGTGTAAAGAAAGGGAAGAATTCATAAGTTCATTCCACGTCCAACAGCAGGGCTGGATAGCAATGAAAGGTGCATTCAGGCAGCAGTTGTAGGACCTACTAAAAAAGCAGGGCAACATGGGTTGGTGTTAATTAATGGGGGACCTGAATACTCCACGTGCATCCACAAAGGTGGGACAAGAACAAAGGAGAGGCCATTCTAGAGACATTTGTTGGGCAAGTGGTTTGATGGTAGTCAACACATGGCTCATCAAGAAAACAGTCATAAGATAACATACCACAGTGGTCAATACGCAACTCAGGTAAACTTCCTCCTACTAACAAAACAGTGCAGGGCACAATCAAAGACTGCAAAGTCATCCCCAGTGAAACAGCTGGCCCACAGCATAAACCACAAGTGGCTTGTGGTTACAATCAACTGCAAGAAGCAATCACAGAAACATCCGGGGTCAACAAGAGACTAAACTGAAAACATGGCCATTTTGGGTCAATTCCAAACTCCTTGATCTCCCTCTCTTAAAACCCGATTGCCTCGTGGTTTTGGCGTCTTTTCGGACTTGTTGGCTGTTGGTGAAGCACCCACCAAGAGGAGAAAATGCTGAGAGAAGAAAGGAGCCACTTTTGAGATTTTAAGTGTTTTGCTTCAGATTATTTGTTAAGTTTTTCTGCATTGCAGCCTACTTTTGAGCATTTTCTGACTTGTTAAACTTGATTTCTGTGTTGGTAACTGTATTTAAAGCACAACCTAGAGCTGATTACTGAATTTCCTGCCTGCACTTATTTTTAAAATCGTTTTTTTTCTTAAAACTTGCATTTTATCTGTCTCTGGCCTAGCACTCAAGTGTGGGGTCATTTACTGCACTGTTCTAACTTGTTGATACTTGTGAACCTCTGCTTTTCTTTAAAAAAAAAAAAAAAAATCTTGCTTTTTTCCCCACTTTTCTGAGATTTAAAAAAGTTCAGTTACAGATTTGCTGTTCTGAACCGTTTGTAAGTTTCTTGGAGGCCATTGTTTGCTTGAGCTAAAGGGAAGTCTGTGTTCATCAGTGGCAGTGATAAACATTGAGCAGCCTGCCTGCCCCTGTGGAAGTGGTTACTGCCTTGAAACTGTAGTTTTATTGGCCATTTTGGGTCACTTCCAAACTCGTTGATCTCCTTCTCTAAAAACCCTCTTTTGCGCGGTTTTGCGCATAGCGCAACATCGGGCAGCGCCGCCTAATTGGGCTTAAACTATTCCTGGCTCCACAAAGTCTGCTCTTCACTTTTTCCCTTAGACCTGCTCTATCTCTCAAATTAAACACCATATTCTCATTCTAAGGCCCCTCACTGGTCCAAATAAGTAATCTTACAAGTTAGCACTAATAAACCATAAGCACTACTTACTCTTATACTCTCTACGATTTCCTTGTCCCCTACTGGTCCATTTTAATTCAGTTCCCTATATTACTCTAGCATGTCCAAAGGTCAGTCAATGGTTTCCTCTCCAGTCCAGCTGGTGAATCTGGGAATTTTGAGGCAATGTTACAACTGTCTCATGTACACGGACAACCCTCTCCTCCTCCAAACAGGTTCAAATATATGTGAGAGATGCAACCATATAGACAAACTGGAGGCTGAGCTCTCTCATCTCAAAACTGGTGTAACCAGTCAGGATGAGAAGGTAACCTCACACAACACAATTCCAGTATCACATAGTCCCACCACAACAGCAAACTAAACACATAAAAACACAAAAACATACTCGGAGGCTCTAAATAAAAATCTACCTAACAACAGAGACCTCCAAAGCAGACATCCAAGCAAACGCTACCCCAAAACAAAACACGTACAACACATAGCACACAAAGTCAGTGTGCCAAGCAGTCACAGCCCTTAAGGCTGAATTACACACCTAATACTCTTGTAATAGGTGACTCTATTGTCAAACACACTGACGTCCCGCTCACCAAGCTGAATAAAGAAAAGGTCACAGTGAGCTGCCTGTCGGGCGCTAGGATCCGACACATAACGCAAGCACTCAGGTCACTCCAAAGCAAATAAAAATATGACTCGGTCATTGTACATGCTGGCGTGAATGACCTGAGACGAACCTCCCTCGACTACATGAAGAGACATAGAGCAGCTCTCTGATCATGTAGCCCAGGCCGGTATGACCCTGACCTTGAGCAGCATCTTACCCTCACCTAGAATGATGCCACAGTATAAAGACAAAATGATCGATTTTAACAATTGGCTAAAATTTTGGTGTCGTTCAAAGGGGATCCAGTGTCTGTCAGCCTGGGATGACATGCTCGACAAGCCACATTGCTTCGCTAGGGACGGCTTGCACCGGTCACCCCTGGGCTTTCGGATATTGGCAAAGGCTCTTGCCACCCCCATAGTGCCTTTTTTAGGCAAGGCTCAAAAGTCAAACCCACCTCCATAGACAGCACAAGGAACAAGAAACTAAGGGTAATGCTGCTAAACGCCAGAAGTCTTAACCTCAAGATGCATGCACTCGAAGCTCTCCTCAGTATGGAGAACATTGATATCTGTGCAGTGACAGAAACCTGGTTCAAGGCTCCAGAGAGCACCCCAGCACTACCAGGTTATACCTCATATCATGCTTTTCGGCCCCAAAACCCGGACCAAACCACAAAAGGAGGGGGAGTTTCCATATTTATCAAGGATATCCACACCTCCAGGTTAGTGGCATTGTACGAAGTATCGGAGACCATCCATGTGCAACTGACAGTGGGGCAAGACTGCTTTTCAGTTTATAGCATCCTACAGACCACCCTCTCAAAGTCAGGAATCTCACTTGGCTTTCCTGAAAACATTGGAGAACATGAAGATCTCTCCGAACACCATTATATTGGGCGACTACTTAGATTTTTTCGAAGTCTTCGGTAGCTGAAATCTCTGGATCTGACTGACCGGCACTTGCGAATAGCTTCTGCTTCGGGCACCGCACGGCAAGAAAGACTGAGGAAAATGGCGTCGGCTGATGCCTTTATACCCCAGAAGCTATGACGTCGGGGAAAGTGCGACATCAGCCGAGGCCAGACCCAGACTTTGGAATCCGGCCGACCGAAGGGCTGCCTGAGGCAGGACAACCCATATTTATGACTGCAGATGCATCCTTGAAGGACATCATGAAGATCTCTCCAAACACCATTATACTGGGCGACTTCAACTACCAAAACATAGACTGGGAGCATTACTCAAGCCCCAGCACCTTAGCCCAAAGGTTCCTGGAATTTATAAACTCAAATGCTATGGAACAACTAGTCACCACTCCCACAAGAGGGGAAAACATACTAGACCTGATCATTACCAACATGGGGACTCTATGCTCCATACCAGAAGTATATCCCTCATTGGTAAGATCAGACCATAAATTAATTTCACTGGATATCCACATCCCGACCCCACCCTCAGCCCAGAAAACCACAGTGAAAAACTTCTCAAAAGCGAACGTCACAGTTCTCAAAACCGAAGTGGAATCCTTCAAGGCCCCAGGGCCAGTGGAAACTTCGGCCCAAACTGCAGAATCCTATATAAACGCATTCTACGGACATCTCCAGGAATGCATGGATCATGCTATCCCAAACAAAATCAAGACCCAATCATCCAAAGGCAGGCGTCCAGTCTGGTGGACCCCAGCCATAAATAAACTGTACAACAGGAGGAGGAAGCTACTATATAATAGAGCAAAATCCCTAAAAGGGAAGGCATCTCTGATCAGTACTAGCAAAAAATTACGATCCCTCATAAAATCCTCCAAGACCAGCTTCGAGAGAAAAATTGCACAGGACACTAAAGACAATCATAAGGCTTTTTTCAGTTATGTTAGGAACCTGGGATGCAACTCCCAGACTTGTTCTAAGTTGATTCTAAACAAAAAATACACTGAACCCACAGACATCGCCAATATCCTGTCAGACAGGTTCAGTGCAAACCCCCCCCCCCCTCCCCCCCAAAAGAGCAAGTATCTATCCCGGCAGAGTGCAGCCTCCCAAACATCTCTGATGCTCAGGTGAAGGCCGCCCTCTCCAAAGCAAAAAAACACTGCTTCCATGGGACCAGATGGCGTCCCGGGTTGCGTCCTACATGAACTCCAAGAACTAATCCCTCAACTAAAACTGCTGTACAATCTCAGCCTCACTACAGGATATGTGCCCAAAGAATGGCATACAGCAACAGTGGTCCCACTCCACAAAGGTGGTGCCTCTGCGGACCCTGGAAACTATCACCCCAAAAGCCTGACTAGCCTAGTCTGCAAGGCTATGGAGAGGATCATCATGGACCTCATAAACAAAGACATTGGGGACCTACAGACACTAGATCCTACCCAATTTGGCTTAGTCAAGGGCAGATCCTGCCTTTTGAACCTGGTCGACTTCTTCGAAACAGTCACCAAGGCCATAGATGAAGGGAAGGTAGTCCACACAGCCTATCTGGACCTCGCAAAGGCATATGACAATACCCCACTCGGGCATCATAGATAAGCTATCCAGCCTAAATATAAACCCCTATGTCACAAGATGGGTCGCAAACTGGCTCAAAGACCGAACCCACAGAGTCAGAGTTGCTGGAGCCATGTCAGACTCGAAACCGGTCACAAGTGGCGTCCCACAAGGTTCTGTCCTGGGACCTCTCTTGTTCGGTATTTACTTTTCTGAGGTACAGGCCAACGTGGGAGGACTATGGCTCACCAAGTTCGCAGATGACTGCAAACTGGGCGCCATGACCGGCTCTCCAGCTGACACAAACATCCTTCAAAAAGGTCTTGCAGAGACAGATAACTGGTGCCAGAGCCATGGTCTAAAGCTAAATGCCAAAAAGTGTATAGTCATACCCTTTGGCAAAAACAGTCTGCCCACAAATTATCACATAGGTGGTAACCCATTAAGTACAGAGAAAGTAATTAGGGATCTGGGGTCCCAAGTTGATAGCAATCTCTCCATTGACAACCACATTGCCAAAGTGGTTAGAAAGACCTTCTACATAGCCCACCTCATCATGAAAGGATTCACATCTAGATCAAGAGAGGTAATCGTGCCCCTTTATTCATCCCTCATCAGGCCCATCATAGAATACAATGCCCCCTTTGGGATGTACCTTACCTGACACCTGCAGCAATTAGAAAGACCCCAAAAGTACCTCACCAGGAGAATCAAGGGACTCAAACAGATGCCATATGCTGCTCGGTTAAAAAAACTCCAGCTCTACTCAGCTGCATACCGCCTACTTCGAGGCGATCTATGCCTGACATATAAAGCTATGTCCAACCCAGAATTAATGGACATGCTCCACCTCAGTAAATCTAAATCCCTTAGAGCCACGCTCGAGGGACTTGAACCTCAGCACAGAAATAAATAGAACATGCTGGAGGGACAGATTCATAACCCAGAGGCTCCCTTCGCTCTGGAATAGAATTCCAATTCATGTTAGGCAGAGCACCTCACCGACTCTCTTCAAGAAGAATCTTGATGAGTGGATGGGGGATCGTAGGTTTGTCCCGGGGATTACTTCCATGTCACTATTAGACAGAGGCACAGTAAACTAAACTTTAAAAAGGGCACAGTATACTCAAATCAAGGGGTGGCGTAAGCCAAACACAATCGGGCTAGGCTTATAAATGCCCCAGGGCAGATAGCCTAGTATGAACCTATGAACCTACGGAAGTTGACTGGACTGAAAGCACAGCAGTTCAAGGAATTATTCAGGGCTCTAGTATCTCAGGAAGAGAAGGAAATGCATGGAGCTTTAGAATGGCATTGTCTCAAAAATAGCATCTGTGAAAACTATAGAAAAGGTATGTGGCTGAGCTAGGTACAGAAATAAGGTACATAAAGAAAGCTGGTGGTAGAATGCAAAAGTCCAGGAAGTTATCAAAAGAAAGGAGTGCAAGAAAAAGTAGGAGACGGAAAAGAAAGGAACACTGGTTGGCTAACAAAGAGGCTGAGAGCAGTAGAAACAGCAAAAAGGCATCAAGATGCACTCCACCAGCTTCTGGAAAGTGGCACAGCAAGTGGCACAAAGAAACTATCAGGTTACAAAGCAAAGAAAAAACACAACTAGCAGTAGTTGTAAAGTAGTTTACTAGCACCAAAAGCTGAACCAAAAACTGAATTCATTAGAAAGTAAAATGATTTTAAACTTTGGTACATTATTTCCTAGAGGACTGAATTTAGAAGTCAATGTAATATAAATTGTTTATCAGCTTTAGTAGTTGGTTCAATATAACTTGAATTATTTTATTTTAAATGTGTATTTACGTATTATATTCAAACATTTAAACTTGAAATTATTTTGCTAAACAATATATTTAAATATAAACAATTTAGTACGTTTCAATTATTATGCAACATGACACTGTGCGCTTTAAGAATGGAATTGCTTGTAATTGACCGTTTAATGAGTCAGGGGTTCACCTGGTATATATTGTGTCTGTGCACATGAATATGTATCCTTGAAGGCGAAAGGCCGAGGTACCAGATGTCTGTTTGGTGCTAGGAAACTACTTTACAACTACTGCTAGTTGTGTTTTTTTCATTGTCGTTTTCAGCTTGTGGCTGTTTGTTTTGCAAAGCAAAGACAAAGACAGCCATCGGATACCCTTCATAAGGGATGCTAGCAAAAACCTGCTCTCCAGTCCAAAGGACATCAAAGGCAGATGGAAGTAGTACTTCTAGTAGCTTCTAAATGAAGAAGAAAACCCCACAGAAGCTGTACCGCTCCAGACATAACCTATGAGGAAAGTGGAAAAAATAACGCACCCTAGAAGAATATCACAGAAGAAAATTATGTCACGGATCATAGTCTCAGGTGAGGTCATGGCATATAGGAGGAAGATTTTCGGCTAGTTAGGGGTGAAATGTCTTCTGAGGGTACTCATGGCAATATGAAGAGAAAGGCATATCCTAGATGACTGAAGATTAAGTATTCTAGTGTCAGTGTATAAGAACAGTGGGCGCATTCACAAATGTGGGTAGTACTGATATATCAAACTCCTGTCACACCACACAAAAGATCTGCAGAGCGTGATCAGTAAATACACAGAGCAGTAGAATGTGAGATGAGAAGTCTGAATTTAGATCAGGATACAGCATAACCGACTCAATGTTTGAAGAAGCCAGAGATGAGGACAAAGTTCAACTGGGCATTCCTAGACTTGGCGGAAGCGTATGACAAGGTCGCAAAAAAAAAAAAAAAAAAAAAAAACCCTGTTTATGCAGTCCTGAAATGATTCAAAGTCCCAGAAACACTGGTAAAATTAGTGCAGGCTACGTGGAAGGACCCAAATGACAAGTAAAAAACAGTGTTCAAACTCACAGAGGGGTTTCCCAGAGGGATTATGTATGCATCAGAACTCAACTCGAGCCCACTGCTGTTCATACTGGGGATGGACTACATTAATAAACAGCTCAGAGGGAAATGATCAACAAAGCTGCTGCATGCAGATGATGTGGCATTACAAGTAGACCCTAAAGAACTTCAGCAAATGATAAAAGAATGCAACACTGAAGACACATGGGATGAAACTGAATACAGACAAAGACAGTTGTGGCAGCAATTAAGGGAATGAGAAAAACTGAAACAGAAGGAAAAATAGTGGAACAGGCTAAAAGTGTCAAGTATGCGGAAGGAGTGGTTGTGGAGAAGGAAGGGAAGCCTAAATGAGGAGGTCAAAGCCAGATTCAGAGGGAGTGCAAACAACTCGCACATAATGTTATGGTTAGCATATGACAGAGTAATGCCAGATAACCTAAAAACTAAGATATATAAAACAGTAAGGAAGACAGTACTACTGTACTGTACAGAAACCTGGGCAGTGAAGGCAAAAGAGTTGAGGAAGCTAGAGGGGATGGAGATGATGTGCTGGATACTTATGGCAGGATACGGACTGTGGGAACATTGAAGAAATGAGGACATCAGAGCAAAAGCCAAAGTAGCTTCAACCACAGAAGAGGTCAGAGAAAACAGATTATAGTGGTTCAGGCATGTCTGCAGGAAAGAAGACAATGATTCAGTGGATATAGGGAACAAGCAGGAAGAAAGCAAGATCAAATGAGGACATCCAACAAAGAAATGGATGGACTGCGGGATAGAAAACCTGCAATGGCCATGCATGACAGCTGAAGGTGGTAGGACAGTGGTATAGAATTGGGAGATATACCAACAGCTGAAGCAAACTCCAAATTAATGCATAAAATTGGAAAAAGGGGTTGATGATGAAGATCACAGACCCCCACTGAGGTTAGACATCTCCTGACTCTGTTAAGCCTCCTGACCGGACACACTGAACTATCCCTCATGCAGATTATTAACAGTTGCATTTACTTGCATGGGAAGTCTATCAATGTTTATGTTAGCATACAGGGATGAAAGCTACAGTGAAATTCTGAAACAGAGCTGATTAATCCAACTAAAACAACACTTTCATGACTTGAAAAAGCTTTCACAATCTACCACCTTTGCAACTCCTTAGCAATAATGGTAACCAAATTTCCAATGCCACTGAACAAACCTACATGGAACTAACATCAGACTCTTCAGTAACCTTCACCCAGCACACAAGAAGAGTTGTGAGGAAAACTAACTCAGTTAAAACTATGCTACCTGATAAAATCTCCTTTCCCCTACATCTTGGCAATCATCTCATGAAATGTCCTGTCACCCAAATGACAGAAGTGAGACTGACCCTCACTACTCAGAGAGGAGCTTGCAATATGCAATGCCAGTGAGACACCTTGAGGATGGGCCTACTTGGAGCAGGGAATAACATTTAGCCTCCTGCACCATATATCTTGATGCTTCAGTACTGGTGTGGGGAACATGTAAGGAATCCTCCTGCAAATCCCAGTGCTGTGCTGCACTTATTAATTTAACAGTAGAGTTGAATGTGCAATCAGGTAAGCTTCTAACTTATCTTCTTCCCTTGGTAGCTGGGCAGAAATGCCAACATTAAAGGGAGTCCCTGACATTGTGATCCTTATCGGGTAACCAAGACAATGTTGTTGTGGATCATGTCACATTATGGTAGCAGCAAGAATACATGGGCTTCAAGCTTTCTAGAAAATAAATAAGGGAACTTTTCCACAATGAATGCAAGGACCAGGATTCCTAACTGTGAGAGTGGCAGAACAGAGAAGGAGCTAGGTACACTCGGCTAGGCTGGCACATACTGTCATGACATATACCAAAAGCAAGTGCCTCTCCCATTAGCAAGATAGCTGACCTGAGGGCAGCAGAAAAAGAAACCAACAGCAAGGTCCCAAAAGTCAAATAAGAGTACACAAATATCATGCAATCAAATTTTTATATTGATTTTGGTTTAATCTTACCTTATGCAATATTTGAAGGGACAGGTTGACGGGGGGGGGGGCTTGTTCATGTTGCTACAGCCACATCAAAAAAAACAAAAATGTTGCAAAGTATGGCTAGGCTTAAAAAGGCACTTTAGGGCTATTAGCCTAATAATCACCCAAGAACCTCTGAGCAAATGTTTACAGGAATGCAAATACTTACAGAGCCAAACCAGAAAGACCCTGGCAAAAGTTGAACACTATTTGAAAGCAGCAATTACAAACCTCCCTTGATGAAAGCATCATAGGAGATATGACAATTAACCTTTAAGGGCATCCAAGTGTTCCAGTACACTGGCTTCTGAATGCACAATGACACTCAAGTCCTTAATAGTAAACTACACTGGATGTAATGTAAACTACTTGCCTGCTACTTAATTAGCTGTAAGTTTAGAACAGCTGTAGAGTGCAGCTTGTACTTAGATTCAGCACTTTAAAGTTCATTTTGGAAGGACACCTTTGCTATTTTCGCCTATTCCTCTCGGTCTATTCTTGTGTTCTAAAACTTAGTGGAGTCTAGTACATATAACATTATGTTAATTAAATATCAACTACTCTCTCACTCCTCCTTGTTCAAGTCCACAAGGCTGCTTACTTGAAAAGACAACATTATTCTGAGGTACAGGTTTCAGTAAAATGTGTTTCCTTCTGGTAGCACTTACTACTTAACAAAGGTTTCGGTCTGTAAGCACATACTGATACTGTCAAGTGAAGCATTTGAACAAAAGGAATCTGTTTAACAAGCAATATTACAGCTGCGTTATGTAAATAAAGTGTACTGAACAAAACTGTATTAGCATGCAGGAACTGCTTTGCCATGGCACTCTCCACACAGACAAAAATAAAAAAAAAACAAAAAAAAAAATTGGACAGATGAAAAATCAGCAAGCAAAGGAGAGTAGTGCTGCTGCAAATTAATTCATCCTCAAGTCTTGGTGAGCACCTTTATAAGGCAGACACCCCTTTTTTTTTTTTTTTTTTTTTTTTTTTTTTTGTAATACAAAATCTCACCAAGCAGACACCGATAAGACTATATTTTATATAGCATATATCATGGACAGAAATAGGGTAAAAAATAAAAAAAGGCAGCTGGGTGCACAAGTCCAGGATAAAAAAGTGCCCAATACTGGTTTGCACACTGATGTCAGGACTGGAAAAAAAAAGACGACAGTGTTGAATCCTCAAGACATGAAAACATTCCTACAATGGGGTTTAGTCCAGGCTCAGGGAGACAATGGCCCACGTGTTGCTGAAGGAAGTAGTAGTTCACAAAAATCACAGAAACTAATAGGCCATAAAAGAGTTATAAAGATGATAGAGTGGACTATTGAGGACAAGAAAAAAATTGTGCACTGGTGACTATTATGCAAGAAAGAATAGTTATGTAAAATCTTACCATAACCATAGATGTCCTTCTCTTCCATGCTGCAGTATTCCAAACTCTTGGGTTATCCTCTCTTGCTACCCGAATGCCTGGCCAGTATAGACACTCAGTCAGACATTGGCTAAGGGAACATGGGCCATAAAAGTGACATCTGCACGTACCATTCTTCAGAACTGAGTGCCCCAGTCGGACCCTAGTCCCAGGATAAATGTACGAGTCCAGTGCCATCCAAGAAGGGAGAGTTTAGTAAAATAATGGGGAAACAGGGAGGGAAGGAATACTGCAACATGGAAGAGAAGGACATCTACAGTTATAGTAAGATTTTACACAACTATTATATGTCCTTCTGTTCTCATGTTGCAGTATTCCAAACACTGGGTGAGTGCCAAAGTTCAAAGGGAAGAAGAGAGTGGAGGCTTGGAACTGTTCTCTAGAAATCTATGGAGGACTGCCCTGGCAAATCCGTCCTAGATTTGGCAATATGGTCCCATATATAGTGTTTAGTAAAGGTGTGGACAAAGGCCCATGTAGCTGCCTCTAAAATAGAGGCAGTGACCAGTCCCTTAAAGAAGACTCCAGATGAAGCCATGGCTCTACTGGAGTGAGCCTTAATTCCTGGAGCCTAAAGATTTTCCATGGTATGAGTAGCAAAAAAAAAAATTGCTTGAGAAATCCAGGCAGAAATGGTCTGCTTTGTCACTGCTTTCCTCAGAGCCCTGCAATGAAAGGAGACAAACAACTGGTCCGATTTCCTGATAGACTTGGTCTTGTCAAGGTAAAATCTAAGTTGTCTGTGAACATCAAGGGAGTGTAAGACTCTCTCATTGTCATTCTGTGGATGAAGAGAGAAGGTGGGCAGATGAATGGGTTGGTTTAAGGAGAACTCACTAACTACTTTGGACATACAGGAAGGACTGGCCTTAAGAGTTACTCTGTCCTTGCAGAAGGTGAGAAAAAGGGCAATAGCCAAGAGGGCCTGTAACTCTAATACTCTTCTGGTTGATATCAAGGCTATCAGGAGTACAGTTTTCCAAGTACATAGTTTCAGAGAGGCCTTAGAAGCTGTTTCAAATGGGGCCACCGTGAGCTACTCTAAAACATGGTGCAGGTCCCATGGGGGTGGAACGAATTTCCTGGGGGGCCTGAGATGCAGCACTTCCTTTAAGAATAACTTTGCAGGCAATCGAGATGCCAAGGGGGGATTCAGAGGCAGACAAGCTGAAATAGCAGCAAGGTGAGCCTTAACAGAGGAGTATGCCAACCCTGTCTGCAAGAGTTCGCACAGGTATGAGTACCAAGGGACATCACCCTGGAAACGGTCCAACTGTCTTTGTAGACACCACATGGAGAATCTTTTCCACTTAGACAAATAAGATCTCCTGGTATTAGGTATCCTGGCCTCCTGAAGGAATGGGAGCACATCCTCATTGTAAAGGTCGCTATAAGGGATCAGAATTCTATCACCCATAGGGTAAGATTCACAGACTGTAGGTTTGGATGGATTAGGGATACTTTGTCCTGTGTCAAAACATCCAATCTGTGAGGTAACTTGCGGTGATTGCCCCTGACTAAATACAGAAAGAGGGGGAACCAATGCTGTCTTGGCCAAAAGGAAGTTGCCAACAAGATTTTTGGTTTGTCCTGCTGGATTTTCAGTAGGGCTTTCTTAAGAAGTGGAAAGGGGGAATGCATATAGAAATATCCCCTTCCAAGACACTGAGAAGCCGTCCGTTGCCATTGCCAGGGGACTGGGTAGCCTGGTGCAAAATAATGGAAGCTGTCTGTTTAGAGGGGAGGCAAAATGACCCACCTGTGGTGTACCCCATTTGTGGACTATGTCCAAGAGCACATCCCTGTGAAGCATCCATTCGTGGGACTGATACATGGACTTGCTCAAGGTGTCTGCCTGGGTGTTCTGGTATGAAGGGATATATACTGCCTGCAGATGATCCCCTGCTGGGTCGCAAGCTCCCAGACTTGGAGAGCTAGTCTACATAGCAAGTAAGACTTTGTTCCCCCCTGCTTGTTCCCATACCACAAAACTGTAGTGTTGTCTGTGAACAATTTTAGGGGGTCCTGCTCCAAAGTATGTTGGAAAGCTTTCAGAGCCAGTAAAATTGCTCTCATTTCCCTAATTTTGATATGTGTCTGTCTGTCTGAGTCTGAAGGAGTCTGACCAAGTGCCCTGTATTCTTAGATAGCTCATGGCTGCTCCCCATCCCAGATCTGAGGTGTCTGCAAACATCTCCTGAACTGGGGGGAGCACTGGGTTGAGGGTCACTAGACTCAACCACCACAGGATCTCTTAGGAAGGAAAGGGATTTTGTACTCCAGGGGATGTGAGTGTTGTGTCCATATAGACCTCAGGTACCACTGCAACCTTCCCATGTACAGCCTTGCCAATGGCAACATAGGTATAGTCGATGCCATATGACCCAGACGTCAGAGGTACTGTCTGGCAGTCAAGACAATGACTTGAAGGACAGAGAGCAGGTACTGTTTTATGCTATCCAAGTGACGTCTCCAGGTGCTTCTGCAGTTAACTCCTACTGATGCCTCTAGGTGTGAAATATTGCTTGTTCATATTTGCACCAATAATTCCAAAACCATGCTATGTACAAGGTTTAAAAAAATGTATTAAAGCTTGCGCAAAAGCAAACTCAACTGCATTAATGACTGACCTCTGTCTAGTGCAGGTAAATAGATATTAACTGCGGTTTGTATTATATTAATTTATATAGCTATAATTTCCACATTTTTCTAAATAGCTCAACAACCAGGTAACACAGACAGTACTCCGTAGTCTCAAATGAAAGTTCTCAACTACATGAATAAAATGTTGCTGACGGTATGTATGCAACTTGATGGGTTGCTGAGATATTGTAAGTTGTTTACAAATTACTACAAATGTAATACTATGTTTACTGTGACTTATAAAATTTGGCTTTAAGACCAAGAATCTAAAAGAATACTACCACTATAAAAATAGTTGTGCTGAAGAGATTTCCATTTATACTTCTTTCATAATCCCTATGGTTCCAGAGATATGAACATTTGTTTGAAATTTGAGGACACAATCTGATTCTGTCAAAAGGCTTAGGCTCCACCCATTGGAAGTTACAGTGCAAATGTCCCGAGCTCCATTGAAGTGAATGAGTTAAGGTGGCAGAAAGGCCCTCATGACATCTGCCCTTATCTTGTACCAGAGGCACTGTAGAGATTTGCAACATTCTGCCTGAATCAGTAGGTCGTCCAAGTAAGGGAATATTTGAATCCCTTGAGTCCTGCAATAAGCAATCACTGACACCAAGCACTTGGTGAAGACCCTTGGTGCTGTAGAAAGTCCAAAGGGCAAGGCAGAGAACTGAAAATGTGAGGAACCCACAGAGAAGCATAAAGATCTCCTATAGTTGGTCCTTATGGGGATGTGTAGGTCGGCATCCTTGATGTCCAAGGTGGCTAGAAATCCCAGAGGTAAAATCAAGAGGAAGAGGGTCTGCAGAGTGAGCATTCAATAGGTGGGCACTTGCAGGAAAAGACTGAAGTGGGAGAGATATAGGATCGGTCTCCAGGGACCATCCCTTCTTGGGACTAGGAAGAGTCTTGAATAGAAACCCCTTCCCTTTTCTGTCATAGGGACAGGCTGGATTGTCCCCTAGGCAATAAGACTCTCCATGACTGGTTGGAAAAGAGGGAGTTGTTCTTTACGTGGCTGGGGAATGCCCCTCAAGGAAGGTGGTGTGATCCAGGTCATGAAATAACCCCTTTTCTATGATGGATAAGACACACCTGTCTGAGGTAATATTTTCTCAAATGGGAAGACAGTGAGAGCCTTAGGGATAAGGGAACAGTACTGAGAGGTTTGAGGAGCAATGGCAGGTAGTCACAGACTACTTGCCCTGTCCTAAAACCAAGGTTTCTGAGCAGGACTGGAAGAAGTCTGTTGCTTCCTGGTGCTCTTTCTGCCTCTGGAAAGAGGTGGAGGGGCAGAGTGTTTCCTAATAAACTGCGTTTTGAAAGGAGGGACAGGGAGCTCAGACAAAAGCTTAGTGGCCTGGCCTAACAGGGCTAGGGCATATTTTGACATATGTGTTTAGTAATTCACAGCCCTGAATGCCAGGGTAACAGAGGTATATCCCCCCCCCCCGAGGTACTCCATGGCTTTACTGTCCCTATCTGTAGGGAGAACTAAGGTTGAAGGAAGCAGTTTTGAAGGCTTATCAGCAGAGACTGACATATTTAATAAGAAATTTGGCCCCCTCAGGGACCTTGTAGAATCCGTCAGGCCTACGAGGGGCAGGGGGCTGTGAATCAGGATTCACAGAGGCTGCATTAAAAGGATCTAAAAATGTTGGCAAAATAGGAGGAATAGCTGAAGGAGCAGGAGTGTCGATTTGCAGAAGTTCATAATATCTTTTTTTGTACCTTTGACATCTCAGTGGAATCCTACTTAAAGAACTCCCTCATTTTGGAAATGGTCTCCTCAAAGGTGAGATCCTCACCTGGAGAGTCGATCTCAGAAGAATCTTCCTCTGGCGAGGCAAAGCCAAAGGGAGATGGCAACTAGGACACATAGGACAGAGAGTCCTCTGAAGAAGAGACACAGGAATCCTCAGCTTCAGGTTGAGGGATGTCTGTAGCCTAAGCCCTAGGGCTAATTACAGGAGGAGCAACTGGAGACGACGAGAGCACAGCATGCCTAAGAGCCATGACTGCATTAAAGAGACTGAGAAAAGGCTTGACAGTCTGGCTCGCTTTCTGCATGAGGAGAAATATGTTTGGTCTTCGGTTTCCTTTTCAGTGAAGGCCTAGAGGATGTGGGGTCCAAGGAAGGCCTGGGTTCAGTATGTTCTGTAGCAGAGGAAGGATCTGTCTGGACGGCCAGTACAAGCAGAGGTTTCCCATTATCGTCGGCAACCAAAGACTTCAAAACCTCCATGGACGTGCCTTCCACTCTAGGTTTTGCAGCTTCCCAAATGGTACCTGCTATACCCATATTGGCGGTTTCTGAACGTTCCTCCAGGCTGACATTGGCCACAGGAGGGATGTTGGCAGACATCCCATGTACCTTGCAGTGACTAGAAGCTTTTGTATACTGGCCAGACATTCGGGTAGCAAGGGAGGATAACCCAAGGGTTTGGAATACTGCAACATGAGAATAGGAGGACATGCCCACAAATTCCAGACAGAAGATATACAAAATGATTAAGAGAGAAATTAGAGGAAAGAAAAATACCTGCATAAAAAAACTGTCAAATGCTTCAAATGCAAATTTGTGTTCATTAATACAACAGATTCATGAAACAAATTGTATAGACCAAGAAACCTTGGGCTGTTTGGAAAAAAAAGTGACTAAAGAAGTGCGAAAATATAAAGAACAAAATCTAGAGATTTTTGAAAAGTATAAAAAGAAATATGGACATGGGTACAAAAGAAAGATCTTATATGGTGCAATATTTATGCAAAGGAGAAAGTCAAATTAATCAATATAATAATAATAATAAAAAAAATTAACAAGCACAGGAATCTGTCTAGTTCCAACCTCACCAACATAAGTGTTGAGGAAAACAAACAGGGAAAGTAATGGTCTTAAAACTTTGTTAATCTGTTCAATCACAATTTCCAAATATCATAAAGTGCAGATAGTGTTCCAAAGCAACAAGCCTCAGTAAATTTTAAGTCCCTATTAATACCGTTTGCCATGAATAGGCTGGTTTAAAATTAAACAATACATATATCTTCCACACCTACTTCTAAGTATACAAAAGCTGATATGTTTAACATTGTTAAAATATTTCTGATTTGTTGTTGCAGAGGACAGCTTGCCTCTGACGAATAAAGGCTTGTTGCTTTGGAACACTACCTGGGTTGCCGGACTTTTGGAAATTATTGTGACTGAGCTCATCAACGAAGTTTTAAGACCACTAGTTTATCTGCTTTTTATTTATTTTTTTATTAATCAATATGAAAAATGTCCCAGAATTATTTGAAGTGAAATACAGGCAAAGGCATCCAGATATGGAAAATTTCACAATACAAAAAATAAGATCACAAAGGGGGAACACAGAACAGAAGATTAGTAAAGTAGAAGTTAAAAAAATTGAAGCAGAAGTTATGGAATACCTGCAAAGTGAAGAATTTCATAACACAGGTTATGTTACAGCACGAAGGAACAATTTGTCTCCCATGTAAGGAGAAACAGGAGGAGCAAGAGATATCTGAAGAAGAAATCTGGAAATAGGAAAGAAATAGATTTAATAAGGTACAATATTTATGCAAAGAAGAAAGCAAAACTAATCAATACAAAAAGAGCAGCACCAAAGATATTTGAAGAGAAATGCAGGCAAAAACATCCGGATATGGAAAAGTTTAAAAAGACAGAAAATAAATAGGGAAAACAGAAAGGAGGATTAGTACTGCAGAAGTTAAAAATTACCTGTGAAGTTAAGGATTTAGTGAAGAACATATAACCCTGATAACACCAGAGCAGGACAGAATAATGAAACCCCAAATTAAGGAGAAACCAGTGGAGCGGGAAACATCTGATCAGTTGCCATATGAAGATACTTTGGAACCTTCAGTAGGAAACCAGTATAAAAGTTCAGATGCGAGTTGTACAGCAAGGGAAGGTGCAGGAAACTGTGGCAACTCTGACGCAGTCAATGTTGCAGAGTGACAGGCCAGCGAGTTCCCATAAGAAACAGCAACGGATGACACAGGATAAAACTGTACAGAATTATAGCACAAGAAGATGCTCTGGAACTTTGTGCAGAATACCCACAGGAAATGGAGAACAAAGAATATGCCCTCAGTTTAGATGAAAATGATCTAAGGAAGTGTAGCTGGATTTAACAGAGATGGACGGACATATTACGATCAATGAAAAAAATAACTTACAGAAAGTTAATACAACCCAAAATGTTAGAAGTTTGATAAAACAAATGAACACAGTAATCAGGACTGTTCATGAAAATTCTAGCGATATAACACAAGTAAATATGATATACTACCATGCAGCTAAATTAATAACTGAAAAGTCCAACCACAAAAACACAGGGCAGTAAGGGGAAAATCAAATACCATCATGAAACTATCAAATAAATAAAACTATAGAGCAATTAAGACAAGAAGTGTCACTGTTAGAAGAGTACAGAAGAGGGAACAGATCAACATAAATACTCAGACATGACAAAAGCAACATGCAGTATCACAACAGTTCAGGATCTCTCATACACTACTGCAAATAATAAACTAAAGATATAAACAGAAGCAGAAAAACTTAGAAGATATGCATATAAATACAAAGTAAAGTACAAAATAAGCAATTTACTGATGGCCCAATAAGATTTTATAAAGAACTGGGGAAACAAGGCAAAAGGAATATAACCACCACCAAAAAAGAAGAAGAAATAAGACACATTTTGGAGAAATATTTATGAATCCTGTAGAACATAAGATGTAAAATGGACAGAATAGTAGTAAAAGAGAGATGTTCAAATATGCAGAATATGAAATGGGATGAAGTAACGGTCAGAGAAATTTAAACCAAATTAAAAAAAAGCTCCTAACTGGAAAACCCCAGGCCCAGATGCAGTACTGGCTAAAAGTATTAACATCTTTACATGCAAATTTAGCCATGTCTAGGAACTACTTATATGCACACCCCAAACAAACACTAACCTGGTTAACAGGAAAGAGAATACTCCTCCTTAAGAGTGAACCTGCAAAAAATCCTAAACACTATAAACCAATAACTTGCCTTCGGATGACGTATAAACTATACACTGGAATTGATGCTGACAGCTGGGTGCACAAGTCCCAGGATAAGAAAGTGCCCAATACTGGTGCCAGGAATGGAAAAAATGACAGTATAGAATCCTCAAGAGACGGAAACATTCCTAAAATGGGGTTAGACCAGCCTCGGGGAGGATGGCTCTCCTGTTATAGAAGGAAGTAGTAATCCACAAAAACTGACATGCCAAAAAGCAGCCATAAAAATGAGTGGACTACTGAGGATAAGAAAGAAATTATCTACTGTTACTATTATGCAAGAAACCCAGAATCTCCACATAGAAGACATTTAAAAAGATTGAGAGAGAAGAGAGAAATTAGAGGAAAGAAAAATACCTGCACAAAAAAATTGTCAAAAGCTTCAAATGCAAATTTGTGTTCATTATTACAACAGATTCATGAAAAAAAATATACAGACGAAGTAACCTTGGGCTGTTTGGAAAAAGAAGCGACTAAAGAAGTGCGAAAATATAAAGAACAAAATCTAGAGATTTTTGAAAGGTATAAAAAGGAAATATGGACATGGGAAAGAAAGAGAGGTCTGATATGGTGCAATATTTACACAAAGGAGAAAGCCAAACTAATCAATACCAAAAAAGCGGCTCCAAAGATACTTGAAGAGAAATACAGGCAAAGGTACCCAGATATGGGAAATTTTACAATACAAAAAATAAGATCACAAAGGGGGGAACACAGAGCAGAAGATTAGTAAAGCAGAAGTTAAAAAACTGAAGCAGAAATTATGGAATACCTATAAAGTGTTGGATTTAGTGTAGGAAGTCCAACACAGGTTATTTCACAGCATGATGGCACAATGAGCCCCTAAAGTAAGGATAAACAGGTGCAGCAGGAGACATCTGAAGAAATACGGACACGGGAAAGAAAAAGATTTAATATGGTGCAATAATTATGCAAAGGAGAAAGCAAAACTAATCAATACAAAAAACAGCACCAAATGTATTTGAAAATAAATGCAAGCAAAGGTACCCATATATGGAAAATTTCACAATACAAAAAAATAATAACACAAAGGAGAAAAGTAGAAAAGGTGATTAGTAACAGAGAATTAAAGAAACAAAAACTGAAGTTATGGATTACCTGCGAAGTGAAGGATTTAGTGTAGAAAATCCACCTCTGGAAATGTCACAGCATGATAGAACAATGAGTCCCCCCACACTAAAGAGAAACCTTAGAACACAAAACATCTGATCACAAATGAAGATACTCTGGAGCCTTTAGTAGGAAACCAGTACAAAAGTTAAGTTGGAGTTGTACAGTAAGGGAAGGAGCAGGAAACAATGGCAAATTTGAAGCACTCAATGGGTCAGTGAGTTTCCATATGAAAGAGCAACGGATGCCAGGATACAGCTGAAGACAGTATGTTACAGGAATATTTTCTGGAACTTTCTGCAGAATGGCTGCAGGAAACTGAGAACAAAGAATGTGCCCTCAGTTTGGAGGAAAATGATCCCAAGGGAAGAGTTGCGTGATTTAATACAGATGGATACACATTAAGATCAGTAAAAGAAACAGATTACAAAAAGTCAATATGACCCAAAATGTTAGAAGTCTTGATAAAACAAAATAACACAACAATCAACAGTATTAACAGACATTCATGTGATGTAAAAGAAGTAAATAGAATATATTACTGTGCAACTAAATTAATAAAAGATAAAATCGTACCACAAAAATATAGGGCAATAAGGGAAAGGAAGGGAAGAAATCATATGCCTTCATGGAATTATCGAATACAGAAAACTATAAAGCAATTAAGACCAGAAGTGTCACTGTTAGAAGAGCACAAGAGGGAACAAATCAACAAAAATACTTAAAAAGATAGATGTGATATAAGAAATGCTCAGCGTTAGTACAGATCAGGATCTATTGCACAATATTGCAAATAATAAATTAAACATAGGCAGAAAAACTTACAAAATATGCAGACAAATATAAAGGAAAAGTACAAAATAAGCAAATCATTGATGACCCAAAATGTTTTAGAGAGAATCAGGAAAGAAAGCAAAAGGAACAGAAACACTACAAAAAAAAGGAAATGGAGGCATTCTGGAGAAATATTTATGAAGACCCTGTGGAACATCACAAAGATGCTGAAAGGATATAAGAAGTAAACGAAACAGTAAGACGTTCAAAGTCCCTATGGGCTGAAATAACAGCCAGGGAAATGAACAAAATTAAGAAAAGCTCCTAACTGTGAAAGCTTCAGGGCCAGATGCAGTACCTAACTTCTGGCTAAAAGCATCAACATCCTTACACAAAGATATAGCCCTGACTACTTATATGTGCACCCTGAACAGACACCAACCCGGTTAACAGGACTAAATATATCCCTCTAATAGTGAACTTACAAGCTATCCTAAAAACTATAGGCCAATAGTTCGCCTTCTGACAATGTGTAAACTATATACTGGATTTGATGCTGACAGAACTTATAGTCATTTAGAAGAAAACTCAATCATGGCAATAGAATAAAAAGGTAACAAAAAGTCATGTGGAACAAATAAAATTATAATGGAAAATTGTAAAAAGGGGATGAAAACAAGAATGGCATAGACAGATTACAAAAAAAAAAATGTACAGATCTTCAATCACAAGACTGCATACATAGCTGCTGACCTCATCAGACCCAAACATAGCCAAAGTTTTAAAACATGAAAAGAACAAGTGTAAGATTACTTCCCCGCTTAGTTCAGCAGATGCAAATCAGCGTCAAGCGGGAATGGAAATCAAACCAGAAGTAGACAAAAAACAGGCAGCAACTGAAATGTGCCACAAAACAAAAGAAAGAATATAAGGAGAAAGATCACATGAAAAGGCAAGAAATGCAGAACAGGCATAAATATAGTTGCAAGTACAGAAAACTCCTGGAGCAGACGCATGTTGATAAGGATTTGATGCAGGAATGGATAGGAAGAAGTGAATTTAAACCAAAGGATGAAAGGTTAATACTAATGGCCCAGAAGAGTGGACTACGTACACATTTGGTTTACAAAGTCTACTGAACACGTGGGAGAAACAGAAAATGTATGTTCGGTAAAACAGAACTGTAAATAGTCGCACACCTTGTTACCTTTTTGTTCTACTGCACATCATGTAACCAGAATAAGATTTTTTTAATAACTAACAAACTTGCACCTTAGCAGAAGGCATACAGTGACTCATATCTAAACAACCATGCAGCTCACTACTTATTGTGAATTAATTTCTTGATAAGACAAGAGTCGGAGAACGTTTTCATGTAAACACATTCCATGTCTTGTGTTGTTTTAGCCAACTACCTTACCTCAGGTATTTGTAAAAAAATTGTTGTACTATCTTTTTGCATCTGTGGAACTTCTGTTAAATTCATACTTTCTGTAATTGTTTTTATCTGCTCTTTGTATAACATGGAAATTTTCTCCATGGGCCTTCGCTGAAAATAGGCCTCCAGCTCAGTCGGACACTCCCCATAAACAAATGAAAAATTAAATAAATAAATCTTGTTGCTGTGTGTGATACACTAATGGCACACGGCCAAAACACTGAAAAGCATAATAATGTAGCAAGACTGGTGCACTGAAAATTGTGCAAACATTACAGTGCTGAAGCTGTAGTTGAGAAACTGGAAATATGAGCCACAAAGCATTATAGAAAATGATGAAGCTTATATCACATAGGATCACCCATTACCAACAGTTCAAAAAACAGATGCGAGAAAACCAGACACAGTAGTCAATGAAAAGAAACCAAAAGTATCACTGATCGTTGAAATTGCTACATCAAGTGATTACAGTGTCTTATGTATAGAGACACTCAACGTTATAAAAATACCAAGATTTGCAGACAGAAACTAGGGCAATGCAGCAAAGGGTACCTACACAGTTCCAATAGTAGTACAAGCAATGGGTTTCATAAAAAAGAATTTACAGTCATATTTAAATATACTACCGATACACGTAACTCCATATGAACTGCAGGAGAAGTCAGTTCTGAGTACATTGCAGGTGCTGTGAAAAGCACTTCTGGCTAACATCAAAGATTGAAACAATACTAATTTCACAAACTTTTAATCATAATTTGACTTAGGAATGGAGTCTATTCCCATCATGGTATTAGAAACCCACAAGACTTGGAGAAATTAAACCAAAACAAAACCAGCTTTTTATAAGCAATTTTGTAAAAATAGCTTCAAAACCTTGCCCAGACACCCAGGAGCAAGTTACTCACACCCACTTTTTTTTATGCTTCACAAAATACATCCAAGAGTGCTGCATACCAGAGTACAACAAATCCACACAACTTAGTCTTTTTAAATGATCAGGTTAAAAGTCATTAAAAAGAAGGACTTTCATCTTTCTGGTGTAGTCATTTCATACATTACACTATACAGCAACCTCTGTTGTGAAGAGGTAGCCAACATTCACTCATTCAAAATGAATTTCCAAATGATTTCAAAATGAACTGGAACAGCAAAATAATTTGGGCTGAAAGACTACATAACGCATACCCGTTCACTAACCTTAAGAAACCATCCAAACATCGCAGAACCGCAACGATCAAGTAAATTACTAATGAGCTAAAACTCAATAAAAAAGAACATGCAAGCAAAATAAGATATTTTGATTTTTAAATTAACATTTATGGACCATCACCGGACATTCTGGAGTGTAATGCCAGTTATTTCACAATTCTGTTGCTTTTCACATGGGTTTGCGACACAGATGCAACAGCACCATTTGAGACATGGCAAACTTCTTCCAATATCCATACTGCATCATATCTGGCTACTTAGTGAATTAAATCTCTACATAGAATATTAGAATAATTTCCAAATAAAAGAAAACATCTGGTAAAGCATGAACAAAGTAGTGTAAACAATTTAAGAAAAGTTTAAAATCAGTCTCTAAATGCAGCTGAAATAAACTGAAAGGACAAGTTTAATCCCACAAGAAATGGTTTCACATACTTTTCCACCAAGCTGTCCAAATCTCGCCATCTGTATAAGATAGTTTTCCACTGCTTTGGCTTTGTCTGGTTTCACAAGGGCCAAATTGCTCACTATATATATGAACAATTGGGAGGGAAAAACACACCATTAATCACATTTTTGAGCAAATGCATTTGAACATGTTTAACTTGCCAGATACTGAAACAGTTCATCTTTACAAAATCTTTACATTACAGACAAACCTAGCTCTGAATTTACATCCATTTTTACTTAAATAACATTTATAAATGAACTGCACGCAAAATATTTCACAATTATTTTCTACAACAGTTGATAATTTTGGTTACTACAGAAAATATATGTTTAAAAATGTTGTACAAGTGCATTTACAAAACCTACCCAGAAAAAAACTGCAAGAAAAATTAAGCCAAGCTAAGAGGTTTCACTGTGTGATAACCTTAAACCTCCTGTAATGGAGGCTCATGGGATAAATGCAAAAAAAACCCCTTAAGGACATTGTTTCTTTCAGCTATACGGCTTCTGAGTGCCCATGACTTTTTTTTCATTTTTTTAAGTCTTTATGGCTACATTCAGGCCAATAAAGCCAAACTCCACCATCTGTGGACTTGCATTTTTTGGGCCTTTTTGTTAACCTCATCAGTACAACATAAGTGGATAGTTTGGCTATACTTCTGCCTACCCAGAAAGGCAAAGTGAAGTACAGTTAATTCTAATTTTAATGCAGGATGCACACACACTATTAAGTACCAAAAAAGCATGACAGAAGTACATTTACGGTATATCTCAGATGCAGCCAGCAGATAACCCAAAAAGAACTTCCATAACAAAGGGGTCGGGGAGAGATGACTGAAACTATTCCACCAGTTGATCTAGAAAACGGAGAACAACTGTGCTTTCTAATCTGGCAGTACCAATTGTTCAGTACTAATACTGCTGAAAATTTTTTTTTACTATACTCTGGAATATTTACCCAGCTACTTCCATATAGTAAAATCTGTTGATTAGACAGTAGATCTACTGGAAACAGTTTATCCATCAGGCACACTGCTTCAACCCACCACAGCTGACCTTGAGGCAAGGGATAAAGTACAGTTGTGTACACTTACCATAAATGCAGATGTTCGAGTGTATTCACTGTTGCAGTCATTACATTTGGGTAATCTACTTGCAGGTTGCCCTCGGTCGGCCTGATTAACAAAGTTGTGGGTCCTGCTTCGGTTGCTGTCCCTTCTTCCATGACGTCAGGTCGTCAGGGGTATAAAACATGCAGCCGACACCATTGCATCAGGTTTTCTTGCCCCAGATGTCAGGTGCCCCCCTAATGGGAAGCAATTAAACATAAAAACACAAAGATATACCTCCACCAAAACAGCAAATATACCAAAAAGGCTTTTAAGCATAGCAAAGGAAAGTAGAGGTATAGCCAAAAAACGTTAGGGGGCTGGAGGGAGGCTAACCAGGACTGCAACAGTGAATACACTCTAACATCTACATATATGTAAGTGTACACAACTGTACTATGTTCTTCGTGTTCAACTGTTGCAGCCATTACATTTGGGTAGATTCCCAAAGCTATGGTTGGGAGGAGGAGTTTAGATAGCATTAGGGCCAGCTATAAGGCCCTGCAAGACTGCAGTGGCAAAGCCAGCTCTGCATTTAGAGAAAATTGGCAAATGATGATGGTTGGTGAAAGTATGTACAAAACTCCAGGTAGCAGCTTCTAGGATGTCCCTGGTAGGAATGCCTCTGAGAAAGGTTGTAGAGGTAGATGCAGCCCTGGTGGAGTGAGGTCTGATCCCCTGGGGGATAGGTTTTCCATGGTGCTTATAGCAGAAATGAATGCAATGGCTTATCCATTTAGAAATGGTTTGCTTTGAAATAGCCTTCCCCTCTGCCCCTGCAGCAAATGCTACCAACAGTTGTTCAGATTTCCTTTGAGGTTCAGTCTTGTCCAAGTAGAATCTAAGTTGTCTGTGCACATCTAAGGAATGCAGTATGCGTTCCCCTTTATTCTGTGGATTGGGAAAGAAGGTTGGCAAATGAATGGACTGATTGAGAGCCACACTGGATACTACCTTGGGCATGAAGGATGGATTGGTTCTGAGTGACACCCTGTCCGCATGAAAGATGATGAAAGGCTCCACTGCCATAAGGGCCTATAATTCAGATACCCTTCTAGCTGAAGTGATTGCTAAGAATAAAGCTGTTTTCCAAGAAAGAAATTTTAAGTCTGCAGTAGCAGCTGGCTCAAAAGGAGGTAGAGTGAGTTTCTCCAAGACAATGTTAAGGTCCCAGGCTGGAGTTGGAGCTCTCCTGGGTGGTCTTAAATTTGTGGCCCCTCTGAGAAACTGCTTGAGCAGTGGATGAGAGAAGAGGGGAGTTTCTGTGTTATAATGAGCTGAAATGGCTGAGGCATGGATTTTAATGGAGGAAAAAGACAGGCCCTTGTGAAGCATCCCTGTTAAGTATTGTAAAATCCGAGGTAAAGTGGGCGCTGCTGTGCTCATCCATTGAGATTGCTTCCAGGCACAGAATCTTTTCCATTTTTCAGGATAAGATTTTCTAGTACTAGGCCTCCTTGCCTCTAAGAGGATATCCATCACAGGTTTGCTGAGGGATGGTAAAGGAGAGATTAAGTAATGAGCCAGGCTGCAAGGTTCAGTGTTGGAAGCTGAGGGTGCCGAATCTGGTTCTCCTGCTAAGACAGCAGGGAAGGAGTCTGAGGCACGTGCCATGGAGAAAACCGTGACACAGTGCGCAGGAGGGGGTACCGGTGTTGGCGCGGCCAGTCTGGAACAATCAAAATCATCCTTGGTTTGTCCTGTTTGACTTTTAGTAGTACTTTGGAGAGCAGAGGTAGAGGGGGGGGAAGGCATAGACTGATAGGTTTTTCCAGCTGAAGGACAGAGCATCCACTTTCCAGGCTTGTTTGTGGGGAGTCCTTGTGCAAGATTTGTCCAATTGGTAGTTCTGGGGAGAGGCAAACAGGTCTATATCTGGGCTCCCCCATTTGCTTGCCAACATGTTGAAAATCCTTGGTTCCAGTTTCCACTCGTGTGGGTCCATGAGGTTTCTGCTTAGTCCGTCTGCCAGTGTATTTAATTTTCCTGGGAGGAATTGAGTTTGTAGGTGCACTTGGTAGCTCAAGGCTGTGTTCCACAATGCCATGGCTAGTCTGCAGAGGAGGTAAGAATGTGTAGCCCCCTGCTTGTTTATGTACCACATGACAGTGGTGTTGTCCGTCTTTACCATTAGTTGTCCAAGAAGAATGTGGCCCTTGAAGGCTGTCAGAGCATTCTGTAGAGCTAACATTTCTTTTTGATTGATATGCAGGTGCATTTGGGTTCCATTTGCCTTGAATGCACTTCCCTGCCAGGTGAGCTCCCCATGCATAGTCTGATGCATCTGTTATTAGGGTTTGGGCGGCAGGGGGTGGTGTGAAAGGTAGTCCCTTGTTTTGGTGGCAGGCCTCTGCCCATCAAAGGAACTCTAGGTGTAGGCAAGGTATGAAAGGAATCAATGTTTCTAGGTTTTGAGAATGCTGACACCAAAGGCTTTTTAGATACAATTGTAGATTCCTCATATGCAGTCTTGCATATGGAATTAGAAGAATGCAGGAGGCCATGAACCCCTAGGCTTGCAGTATTTGTCTTGCAGACAGCAGGGTTTCTGTGGCCACTTCTTTGCAGTAAGTTGTCAAATGAGTTTGCTTTTCTGGTGTGAGGTAAGCCATCTGGGAAGTTGTACTCAAGCTTGCTCCCAAGAATATAATTTGTTGACAGGGTACCAGTTGTGATTTCTTTTCGTTTATGGTGAACCCCAGACAAGTTAGAACCCTTTTTACAAAGGCCAGATGATTCAAAAGTATGTCCTGGCTTTCTGCCTGAATTAGACAAGCATCCAGGTATGGGTATATGTGAATATTTCTTTGCCTGCAAAATGCAATAAGTGGAGCTAGGCACATTGTGAATACCCTGAGCGCAGTAGATAAGCCAAAGGGCAGTGCAGAGAACTGATAGTGTGTGTAGCGTGTTTTGAAGCATAGGTATCTTCTGCAAGATTCCCTGGTTGGAATGTGTAGGTACGCTTCTTTTAAATCTAGTGTTGCCAACCAGGCATCTTTGCCTAGCATAGGAACTAAGTGAAGAGTCAGCATCTTGAATTCTGGAATCTCCAAAAAGGTGTTTAGAGTAGACAGGTCCAGGATAGGACGTCATGAATTGTCTTTCCTGGGTACCAAGAAAAGTCTTGAGTAGAAACCTTGTTCCTTTTCCTCTTCTGGTACCAGATGAATAGCCCCCATGCTTAAGAGAGAAAGTACTTGTTTTTGGGCATCTGCCCACTGACTTGGGGGTAGGTCCGGCCACCCACATGGTGTTGGCAATGTGTGGAAGTGAAATCTGTATCCCTGGGACACTATTTAAAACCCATTTGTCCTGGGTAATGAGTTCCCAATTCTTTGCATGAAGAGCAATCTTTCCCCCCCCAAAGGGTCAGTCAGATAAGTGCTTGGAAATTTTAAAAGGAAGTCATTGAGACAGTTTACCATAGCGGGGAGTCTTATTATTCCCAGACTTGGTAGTGGAGGCTCCCCACTGCTTAGTTCTGGGAGTCCCCTGGGATTGAAACCTGGGGTTTTTGCTGTGTCTGGGTTTGGCTTGAGAAGACCTGAAGGGGCTGGAAAGGACCAACACTTAGAGGGCCAGTGCCTACTAAATCTAGGAGGCTGAACTTGTAAAAAATCTTTAACAGTATGCATAGATTTAGCTTTATCTTCCATCTTTTTAAGAACTTCCTCAGCCTTGTTGCCACACAGGCGGTCCTGATTTAAAGGAGCATCCAACAATTTAGCTTTAACATGATCAGGTAAAAGTTGCTTCTTAAGCCAAGCATGCCTTTTGAGCACAGAACCAGTAACAGCAGCCCTGCAAGAGACCTCTAATGAATCAAAACCACATTGCAAAGTATGTTTTTCAACTTATTCGGCAGAATGCATTAAATCCTGTAAATCTTTATTTTCCACACAGTCAGGAATCAACATCATTTTCCGTTTAAGCAGTCCAATAACATGTTGCTGATATTTTAACATATGAAACTGGCAGTTTAAAGCCCTAATGGCCAATGTTGCAGAAGTGTAAACCTTCTTACCCCATCTATCCAGCGCCTTGGAGTCTCTATCAGAAGGGGTAGGATTTTTAGCAGTAGAAGCCTTAATGCCCTTGGGCTCCTGTGAAATAGTCTCTGGATCTGCAATAGGATTTTTGAAAAGGAACTTGTGGGACTCAGGGACCCTGTAGTATCTCTGTCTGGTTTTCTGGGAGCAGAAGGCAGGGAATCAGGGGCTAAACTAGTTTTCAAAAAAGCATCAACAATGTCTAGTACAGAAGGAATAGCTAAAGGCCTATGCTGAGGTAGGAGAAGGAAATCCCTAAGCCGCTTTTTTGAATCAGAATAATCCTGGTTTTCCCAGTGGAAATGCTCCCTTAGAGAATGTAAGGTTTCCCCAAAAGAAAAATCCTCAGGAGGGGAAGCAGAGGGAATAGAGTCCTCTGCATCAGAATCCTCATAAGGACAAATCCAGGTCATCAGAAGAATCAGAAAAAACAGAATCTTGACCAGAAGATTCATAATCAAACTCAGTCCTAGGCGTCTTAGAAGGGGGTGGATGGCTACCCCTGATTAGAGTTATTAGAGGCCTGAGCATCGGTTATTTGCACATGGATCAAGATTTAGGCCTAAGTAATGAAGGAGGCGTCGATTTAATGTGCAAGTCCATAGGCCTGAATACACCCTCAGAAGCTGGTGCCTGCACAGCAGCTCCGGACCCATCCAAGGCAGAGACAGCCGCGGGTTCCATAGTTGAAGCATCTCGCGGCATACTGGAGTCCGAATGGGTCTCAGTAGAGGCCTGTGAATCAGAAGTAGCGGGTATCAGGAGCTGCGAAAGCCCCTCACTGAGTACCGGCAAACTGGCGACTGGCTTATGAGAAGCGTCATTGGCAGTTTTGGTCCTCGGCAGCCTGTCTCTGTCTTTATCTTTGCATTTTTTCGGAATCCCAGTAGTCGGACGGCTAACCGACATTTCTGGATAATTAAACCGAGAACCGAAATATTTAGAGGCAAAAATATACCAATGACGGATAGTACGTGGGTTAAATAAAGCACAAAACTGACAGCAAGGTACGTCATAGTCAGGGCCTAGGTAAGGAATACAGTACGAATGAAAATCTTTATGAGGTATTTGCTTTCCACAAGTAATGCAATTATTAACTTTTACCAACATCGGTAAGGAGCAAGAAAAAGTTTCCCCAATGGGGTACTTAGCTTTAGTTGAAGACTTCGGTACTGAAACTCAAAAACGAAAATTTCAGGAGTCGGCTGACCGGCACTTGCAAACTGCTTCTGCTTCGGGCACCGCACGGCAAGAAAGACTGATACAATGGCGTCGGCTGAATGTTTTATACCCCTGACGACCTGAAGTCATGGAAGAAAGGACAGCAACCGACGCAGGACCCAAGACTTTGTTAATCAGGCCGACTGAGGGCAACCTGCAAGCAGATTACCCAAATGTAATGACTGCAACAGTGAAACATGAAGAACATCACTAAAACACATACTACACATGCAGTCAGGAGATTAATGGATTCCTTGCATTATCTTTCACCATGATTACTAACAAATTGGTATATTTTTCCTTGTTAAATGAAGACGCTGAAACAATTAGTTTTTATATAGGTTATTCACACTATTTGCCCATGTATACAGTTGTGCAAGAACTTCTAATAGTAGAAGTCTGACTGATCACTGTTGTAGTATTAACTGATGGGATATCCTGTCAGTGTTAGCTGTACATCCGGCCAGCACAAAGCCTGGGCACCCTTCATTTGCACTGTACGTCTAACATAAGACCTCAACCCAATGGAGCCAGGGGTACATAAAAGAAATACTAACATGACTTACCCAGAACTTTCTTTCCCCAAAAATGAACTGAAGCAAAAGTAGAGGCAGCTATTTTACAACTGCCAATCATTAGCGGACCGGAGTTCCGCTGTGGTAACCCCTAACAGGGAAAGGCCGTAAGAAAAACAACAGAAAAAGTGGAATAAAATAAGCAATCCACCTTGGCCCAACAAAAAAGAAGGAAAACAAGGGGGGTATAAGTCCCATAATTGTGAACAGTCAGAAAATCTACTGCTATGGTAATCTTACACAACTATACAGTGCCCTTTGATCACAGTTGCAGCATTAATGGATGAGAGATCACCAAAGCTATTTTAAAAAGATAGGGAGGAGGAAACCAGAATGGGATTAAGGTCCAAAAGACCTAGCAAATCCTGCTCTAGTGCTAGAGAAAACAGTCTCGTAAAAGTGTGAACAGAAGACCAAGTAGCTGCTTCCTGACCATGAAGAAAACTCCTGAGGAAGCAACAGTTCTAGTGGAAAGTGCTTTAACTGGAGCCAAACACTGCTTACTATGGAAGAAATAAAAGAGAGATGGCCTTTGATATTCAATTAGAAATGGTATTTTGGAATCAAGAGCACGTAAGGTTTTGTCCTTGAAAGAAACAAAAACTAATCAGACTTCCTGACAGACATGGTTTTGCCCAGGTAAAACCTGAGCTGCCTATGCAAATCCAAGGAATGCAGGATTCTCTCCCCCTTATTCTGAGAAGGGAAAAAAGTAGGCAAGCTAATAGTCTGATTCAAAGAGTGTTCATTAACATTTCTAGGCATAAAAGAAGGATTAGAGCAAGAGAGTAACTTTGGCCCTATGGAAAATGAGTAAGGGAGGAATAGCCATCAAGGCTTGCAACTCTGAAACTTGCTTAGCAGAAGTCAAAGCCACCTCAACATTGCTTTCCAAATACAAAACTTTAGAAGCAGAAGCAGTAGGCTCAGAAATAAGGCAATCCTTTCCAGGATACAGCTCAAGTCTCAAGAAGGAGGGATAGCTCTTCTCGGTGATCCGATATGTAGGACACCCTTCAAAAGTTGTTTGATCTCAATTTGAGATGAAAGCAGTGGATACAGAGGTAGGCAAGCAAAAATAGCTGACAAATATGCTTTAATAGAAGAGAATGCCAGTCCAGCATTGAGCAACTCATATCAATAAGCCAGGCTATTAGGAATACCATGTTGATAAGGATCCTGATTCTTTCTTTGGCTCCAAAAGGAGAATGTTTTCCATTTGAAGAAATAAGATTTCCTTGTATTTGGTTTTCTAGCTTCCTGTAAAATGAGCTCATCCAAAAAAAAAAAAAAAAAAAAACTGGTACCCAAAAGGAACTAAAATTCTATCACCCAGAAACCCAGATTCAAAGTCTGTCGACTGGGATAAATTAAAGAATCTTTGTTCTGTGTTAGCAAGTCCATCCAAGTAACTTCTGACAATTGCCCCTGGCCAAAAGAAAGATAAAAGGAAACTAATGCTGCCTGGACCAAAGGGAATCATCAGAAAAATTTTTGCTTTGACCTTCATGATCTTTAGAAGGACTTTGGAAATCAAAGGAAAGGGAGAATAAGCATAAAAGAACCTCCTTTTCCAAGGAAAGGTTATTATGTTTGTTCTCCAAGCCTGAGATCATGGTACTCTAACAAAACCGCTGGAGTTGCCCATTTTGTACAGAGGGGAAAAAAAGGATCTGTGGAGTATCCCACCAATGGACAATGTCATGACAGACCTCTCTGTTTAGCATCCATTTGCGAGGGTCTGCTACAATGTTCCTTTCTGAAGCTATGAACAGAATTTGAAGAAAGATTTTGTGTTGAATGGCCATCTTCCAAATTATCAACTCTAACCTGCACAGGCAGTACTATTTGGTACTCCTCTGTTTGTTGGTTTACCACATTATCACATAACTGTGATGTTGCCCGAGTAGATCTGAAGACCTGGCATCCTGAGGTAATATAGAGATTGAAAGGTTTAAAATCAGAGCCCTTCATAACCTTTACATTTATTTGGCCATTTTTTTTTTCTTTAGAGACAATACCCTTTAGACCTCGACATCCCTGGAATGGGTTTCTCACATCATATCCGATGCACCCCTGAAACAAATCCTGCCAAGTGGAGGGAACTAGAAAGGACACACCTGGGTTGAATGAAGCTTTGTTGATCAAACATAAAAGTTCCTTCTTGATGAAGGGTAAGAGTGGAATTTGGAAGGATAACAGAAGGCAATGCTAAGTCAAGACAGCTTCAGTTACCACTGAATCTTTCTCATATGGTGTCTGGCATAAGGTATCACAGGAATCATCAATTCCATATATCCCAAGGCTCTGTGACTCTTCTTACAGAGGTCATAAACCAAAGGAAGAAGGTTCTGAAAGTAATCTACCAAGAAAATAACCTTGTCTGCTGGAAGAAATGCTGTCACTGACAGTGTGATGAGACTGCACTTTAGGAAAATCTGATCCTACGATGGAATTAAGCTTGACTTCTTTAGGTACAGAAAGAACCCCAGACTGCTCAGAAGGCCCATAACAAATTGCAAATGAGGAGTCAGAAGAACCCTTGGGTAGGAGCTTGGATGAGAAGAGAAGTCTAGATAAGGACAATTCTGAACAACTCAGTCTGTAGAAGACAATAGCAGGAGCTAGACATTTTCTGAATACCCTTGGGGGAGGGGGGCAGGGAAGAAGAAAAAGAAAATAATAAAGCAGAAAATAATAAAGCAGAAAACAAAGTGATATGAAGACATACAAAACAATATGAATTTGCTGTACAGCAGATGAATATAAAGGCAGCCATCCTTTAAATCCAATGTCACCTGTGGAAGAGTCACTGGAAGCAATGAACAAAATACCAACATCCTGAAACTTTTATAAAAGTGTTGAGAAAAGAAGCAGAATAGGGGGAATGTACAGAAGAAGAGATGCAACTGCAGAGTGCTAAAGAGAAAATAAGGGACTACCTGGATAACATGCATAAGTTTAGAAAGACTGTTGTTAAGCAACCATTTTTCACTCAAGCAACAGAAAGTAGAAAGGGCTGCTGATAAGCATAGGGAGCCTATAACAATGAAACAAACCAGAGATGCTTTACAGGTATTAGAAATATTTTGGATATTTCATGAAAATCTGTATAAAACAGAGAGAAATGGAAATCACAAAAAATACAAATGAAAAATGTTTATGGAAGGATTAAATATGCCAAGGTTAGAGGAAGACAAGGCTCAATTATTAACATGATAGGAGAAGATGCAATAAAAATGGTGACTGCAATCAATATACAGGAAAGTCTAAAGGAATAGATGGTATTCTTGTGGAAGCTTGGTAGCTAGGAGGGAAGAAAGTAACAAAGATCTGGAAGGTTTTGTTTAACAGTATTTTAAAAGGAGGAGAAGCACCAACATCCTGGAAGAAAGCTGTGGTGGCTGTAACACCTAAAAATGGTAAAGGTCCATCAGATCCAGTTTCATATAGGACCATTTCAATTCTAAACCATGACTACATATAGTGTTTATAATGGCTAAAAGTATGACAAAGGTGATGCCAAAATTGATAGATATGGATCGTTGTAGTTTTGTGGAGGTGAGGCAAACATTAATAGAGGAACGATGATCCAGAAAGAAGCAGAATGTAAGCAAATACCACTGTTTGTTGGTCTTGATGCACAATAAGCATTCGACAAAGTAAGCTGGGATTTTATGAGTAGGGCAATGGAAGCATTTAAACTCCCTGACACAATAAGGTTAATTAGGAGGATATATGAGGGATCGGAGGTGGAAATTTAAGTCCAGTGTGTGTGTGTGTGTGTGTGTGGGGGGTTGTCCCTCAACGATAAGTTCTGTTTGAATAGAGGAACCAGGCAGAGGTATCCTCCCTTCCCCTTTGTTATCAGAGTTGTATTGAGAACCACTGGAAAGCAAATACGGGACTCGGGAATTCAAGGATGCAATTAATATGGTAATCAAGAAAAGTTGAATTTATTTGCAGATGATATTTTGTACCTGATAAAACCAGGAAGGGACATTCCAGTGGTGTGGAACATTCTGAGACAGTTTCAAGTCTTTCAAGATACAAAATTAATGAAGATAAAACAAAAGCAATAGGTGTAAACTATGTACCTACACTTAAATTGGCTTAGCTTCTGGTGTCATTCTAAGGGGATCCAGTACCTGACAGCCTGGGAAGATATGATCAACATACCACGATGCTTTGCCAGAGATGGCCTGCATCTGTCTCAACTGGGCTTCAGGCTTCTGGCAAAGGCTCTTGCCTCCCCTTTAGTGCCTTTTTTAGGAAAAGTGATGAGGTTAAAACTACCAACATAAAAATTTCAACAAAACACAAATTACAGTTCATGCTGCTAAACGTTAGGAGTCTAAACATAAAACTGCACTCATTGCACCAATTCCTAACCCTGGAATATGTCGACATCTGTGCAGTCACAGAAACCTGGTTCAAAGCTGCGGAGAGCACCCCAGCCTTACCTGGTTACTCATCCTGTCATACATTCAAACCCCAAACTGTGGACAGTAAAGCCAAAGGAGGTGGAGTTTCAATATACATTAAAGACATACACACCTCGAGGCTGGTCGAACAGTATGACGCACAGGAGACATTCCGGGTGCAGTTAACCACTGACAAGACCCCTATTCAAATCATAGCTAGCTACCCGTCCCCAAATCTGACTCAAGATGCCCAATCCATCTATTTGGACTTGTTTGAATCTATCAAGATTCAGCCCTTTACCTTGATCCTGGATGACTAACTTCTCAGACATAGATTGGAAGAACTACTCATACCAGAACACAAATGCCGAGAGACTCCTTGATTTTGTCAATGCAAATGCCTTGGAACAGCTAGTCGATACACCCACAAGGGGTGATACTGGACTTGGTATTAACCAACGTAACCACTGCAGCACCCCTATAGTATCACCCTCCCTGGTGAGATCAGACCACAAAGCGGTCACTTTCGAGGTCACCAACTCCCCAACCCCCCCCCCTTAGTTAGGATCAGACATAAAAACTTCCCCAAAGCTGATTACAGCCTCCTGAGGGATGGTATAAACAGCTTCACAGCCCTCTCCCCCTCTGTAGGAACTGGCATCAATATCCAAAACTACACCAAAGCATTATACGAGCATTTATATAGCTGCATGGAATCAGGAACACCCGTCAGGACTAAATCATCCTCCGAAAACCTATCTGGTGGACATCTGCAATAAATAAACTCTATAACAAAAGGAAAAAATTGCTGTCCAATACCAAGAAGGAGCAGGTGCCCAATTGGAAGCAATGTCTCCTTAGCCTGAACAAGCAAATAAGAGCACTAGAGAAATCCTCCAAAGCAAACCGAGTCCAAATTGTCCACATCTACTAGAGGCAATCATAAGGCCTTCTTCACATATGTCCGCAACCTCAAAAGAAGCACCCACAGATCTGTTCAGAACTGGTGGTCAAGGACACCACATACACAAATACTGTAGATATAGCAAACTTACTGGCTGACAGAGTCAGTGAAAACTTTACCCCTCTGCCCCCCCCCCCATCAGTAAATCAGGACATCTCTAGTATCTGCCCCCTTCCCCTTACAACTAGGGAACAGGTCATCACTGCTCTCTCAAAGGCAGGAGCGGCTTGTGCTATTGGAATGCAGGACTGTAGCCCCCCCCCCCCAGCTGTAAAAATGAAATAAAATAGAAATAAAATAAATATTATAAAATAAAAAAACATTGTCACAGTCCTGGACATTGCGCATGCGCACTCGCGGCATTTCCCAATATCCAGACTGCTGGTGAACCAGTCTGGAGCATGCTCACAGAATCCAGACTGTCTCACCAGCAGTCCGAATTAGGAAGACAGCATTCAACACCAAAGATTCCCACAAGTCTTTATAGAATGGAAGGGATTCGGACTGCAATGTTGGCAGGCTGGGTAGCAGCCTGCTCTCGCAGTACTGCAGGAAGGAAGGAGTAGGAGTCGTGGGATTTGCAGCTTTGAAACGGAGTGTAACGGACAGGCTTTTATGAGAGCAGGACGGACAAACGTACTTTGTAAGCTTCCCTGAAATGGGCAGGTAGGGTGTGTGTGTGTGTGTGTGTGTGTGTGTGTGTGTGTGTGTGTGTGTGTGTGTTTGACACTAGCAATCACTGTTTTGAGTCTGCGACTAACAATTTTACTGCAGACAGCTTGCCTAATATCATCTGTCTATTTCCATCTGATAATTCTGGCCAGTGCTCCATTTTACTTAGAAGTGAAATTGTTACTCATTTGATAAAACGGACATCAAATACTGCTGAATGGTAAAAGAGGAGCTGAACAGCCTTCAACATGAAGATCAGTTTGGAGCAGCTATGCCCCATGACGTAAAGAGCAGTATACAAGTGTGCATCAGCTGATTAAGTGGGACTCTACTAGTAAGAATCCAGGCACTCAGGACATTCTTGGATGTTTTAAGCATTGTCCTGGATGGCGGTTTGCTCATTAAGTGGCCATGTTTTAATCCGGCATAGTAGTTCAAAGTTTGTGAATGGTTGCAAAATCACTTTTCCTAACTGCTGATTTACTTTGATCCAGTATAACAGAATAATGCAGTTGTCATTATCAAAGCTGGACTAGTACTCAGTACCCCAGCTTTAAAATTAAGTACACAAATGAGATAAAAACATATTTTATTTTAGTAAAAACTTGGTAATATCATGTAAATGTTTGATACTGATATGAAGAGACAATTTTGTTCTGCTGCAGACATGTGCATGCTTAATTAACATATTTGAAAATAAGAGGTTTGCCAACAGAAGGTTCTCTCTGCAACTCTTCTCACAACCACGAACCACACAAACACTAAGGTAGTCCAGATCATTTTCTTTGATCTTATCTGGCATCCACTTATGCTGTTTGTGTATGTAAACCTTTTGTGTCCTTTTCACAAGGGCTCATAAATCATATATTTCTAACAAGCATAAACATCTCTAATTTGGATTTTGTTTTTGCATGGCCCAGTAACCTAATTATGCATCACATAACTATATATTTGGACAGCTCAGACTTCAAGATGTTTTTTTGTACCATTTTACACTGGAGAATTGCCAAGGTATATTTACTCATTAAACCCACACATCCTACTACTGTAAATGGTAGCAGATGTTTAACTGAAAATCTAAGACAACATAGCATTTTACCAGTATTGTCAGCTGATTAATAAAATCACTTTTTAATTAAGGTATTAGCATTACCTTAATAAATATATTATCATTATCTCTGTAGCATTAATAGAAATAGGAGTTCTCTATGACAGTTAGCTGTAATTTATATTGCAGTGGGTATAGTTTTTTTGCAATATTTGTTAACTTTTTTAACAATTTAATATTTATGAGCACTCCATTGTAATTATTTTTACCACTGAAACATTACTGATAAACATTAATAATAATTTTAAGTTCATTCTTCAGGACAGGCTAAAATTCCCAGTACCATGACAAGATTGTATGTGTGTGTGTGTGTGTGTGTGTAATGCCCCAGTTAAACATACCTGTTGACTAGACTCAAACCATGCACCTTGCAAACAGGTAGCAAGAGCTTGAATTCCCTACACACCACCACTTGTGAAATTTTTTCTCATATTTCTGGTTGTATAGATTTTGAATAGTGACAGCCATTTCAATTTCAGACTTCATATTCTTCAGAAAGTACATGGTAACACAAAACCTTTTATTCTAGTGATGTTCTGTTTATAACATAACATTAATATTTGAAATGTTACTATTTTGGGGGCTGTATTCCTCCATTAGTTTTTGTGCTGAGAGGTTGAGGGGTATGGTGCGAACTGAATTCACTGAATATGTTTAAGGAGCTGTATTCTCCCATTATTGGCTTCGTCTAGGTGTTTTGTGCCAAGAGGTTGAGAGCTATGGTGAATGTTTAGGGAGCTGTATTCCCCCATTATTGGCGTTGTCTTGGTGTTTTGTGTTAAAAGGTTGAGAGCTATGGTGAGAACTGAATTCACTAAATGAAAGCCATTTACGTTTCAGTCTACCTGTCTTTCAAGAAACAGCTGATTTGGCATAGTGGTGCATTTCTCTGACTGTAGTGCACAGGATCCAGAGTTCAAGACTTGGCAATGAAATGCATGCTGGTAACACAGCATTTTATTCTAGCAGCTTTCCAAGATTACACAAGCAATGTTTAAAATGTGCCCTTAGTTTTTCAGCTTTTGCTCCCCCCCCCCCCCATAAATTTTGGCTTTTCCCACATTTCCTGTGCTTCAAAGTTGAGAGATACAGTTTAGTGTTAAGTGGATTTTACAAGAAGCTCAGAGCTTGAAGAGAAGTTTAATGCCGCTTATGCTGAGTCTGCTTGTATAGTTAATAGTACAACAGGTAGTGCCCTTGCTTTTTATGCAGAAGGCTGTGGGTTCTACTTCCACAGTATATAGATGCATTGCTGATATTGTACTTTGTTGTACTTTTAAAGGGGATGGATGCTGCAGTCCTGAGAATGTCCTGTTTGGTGGAGATGCCTAGTAACGAAGAACCTGTTACCAGTTTGCATCCATTCCCTATTGCAATATTACTAGCTTATCATTTTTTATTGCAACATAGGCAATTTATTCCTCAATGGTAACCTGCACTTTATTTACAGATGAAACAATGAAATATAAAGTTATTTGCTAGCAGCAACCTCTTCATTAGTTACAGATTTCTTTAATGTGGAATTATTTAGATGACTTTTACTTCTACAGAAAGTGTGCATATTTACTGATACTGGTGGAATGTAGAAGTCTGAGTAGACTTTTATGATGGAAATGTTCTGAACTGGGCAGTTTTGTCATTATTAGTGCATGCATTTTTTCATGTTTACTGGAAAAATGTTCAAAACAAATTTAAAATGCCCTCTAACAGCTGTACTATATTGTAAGACGAATATATTTTAATACAATCAGGAAGGTATATCAAAGAACACATTTATTTCCTGTGCAAGGGGCCTATGATTTAAAAACAGCCCAAAGTTAATCTTTATCTGCCTCTGGCCAGATGTATTTTCTTTGAATGTGGGTTTCAATGCTGTTTCAAGGACAGAGAGGTTTTAATGCTAAGTCTATTTTCATTGTGAGACTGCATTGCTTTGTTTAGCAGATTTCTATTAGTGTTTGTGCTGTAAAATGCACAATAAAACTTTTAAATGAAATCCAAATAATCGTATAAGTAAAGCAGTACGCACATTACAGCGTTTATGGTAAATGAGGTGAAATAGCCAAATCATTGTACATTGGAATAGCTGCAGGGGGAGGCCCCATTCCACCATGACTTTTTGATTAGGGTAAGGGCGACAAACTGACAGCCTCAGCTGAACTATACCTCTTAACTGTCCAGAATTCTGCAGAATGAATAGATTTTTGCTTCTTGTTTTTGATTTGTTCCTCATAAAATTTGTGTTTTTCTGGCAAATCATTTAGGAATGAAGTCACTAAATAATGAGAGACATTGAGGTTCAGACTTCATACTCTTCAGAAAAATGCATGTTAAAGCAAGACCTGTTGTTCCGTCAACTGACTATGTTTATACCAGAGCAACTTTTAGTACTGTTCGTATGTTCTCCCAGTATATTTGGCCTTGTCCAAATTTCCTGTACTAAGAGGATGAGAGGTACATGCAAATAAATCACTTCATAGAATTAGTTATATCCAAAACCTCTCAACTGTCCCTGATTTTGGCACAAAATGGTGTTCTCCCCCTAATAATCCCTCCGCAAAATGGCAAATGTGGAAGAAAACATGGAGGGTTTACAATTAATAAATAATGGTAATGATCAGTTATAGATTTCAGAAATGCATGCAGATTCTCTCATTTTGTCAGCTGCTCAAGTTTACAGTGCTAATATTAAAAAAGTGTCCCTATTTTGACAGGTTCCCAGCTGTATTGTGTGGGTATTTTATATTTTTGCATCACATTTTTGGCCCATTTTTCATAAAATTGTGGTTTTCTGGCAAATTAGTGGCAAATCATTAAAGACTGAAGTTAGAAAATAATGACAGACATTTGAGTTTCAGATTTCATACCCTTCAGAAAATTCATACTAATGCAAGACCTACTATTCTATTATCTTCCTAAGTTTATAAGAGCAATATTTAAAAATTCTCCTTATTTGTGGGCCTTTGTCTCACTTCTGTTTATGGCTTTGTCTGAATTTCTTGCTCTGAGGCTGAGAGATATGACAAATGTATCAGGGCCATCACCGTCAGCCAGAGACAATTTTATTGTGACATACTTATTGCACCCCACTTAGTGATTATGGATGTGTCAAGCAAGGCAAGGAGCAGTTATGCATTGTGTGTGCAGAGTATCCCCCCATCCAAGGTAGACACAAGTGCTACAGTGGCTTTTCATCTGTCCTTGATTTTGCAGAATATTCCGTTTTTCTGTCATATTTTTATACTGTTGATTTATCATTCTTATTCAGAAAATGCAGGTCATTGCAGTGCCTGTTGCTCTGTGCTTTAAGTAGCAGTGCTTTAACTGCTATCAGGTAAGCTTGTCTGAGACTGTCAGATGGAAATAAGCTTTAATAAGCACACTGTTAAAAGAATTACCATCATTGAAGGCCTTTTTGTTGTTGCCATGCAGAGAATATTTACATAACTAGATGGCGTATAAGCCTTAAGCATTGAAATGCATATGACAATATTTGTAATAAAGGACAGGATTACAGTATTTTCAGCAGCTCATTACATTTGTTGGAAACTTCAGTCATCCTTGCAGGTTTTACCTGAAAACTAAACAGAATGCCAGTCTATCATGTGTGGTCCATAACCTGTGCATATAACCTGTGCAGTAATTCTTTAAGCAGTTTATCTTGAGTTTGCTTCTTGTTTGCTGTTCATTTGTTACTTTCATCATGTTTTCCCCATGAAACAAGTAGATGGATAATTGTTGTCAGGCAGCAGATCTTTTTGGGATAAGAAACATTTTTACAAGTGGGGGTATTGCTACTTTCAGCATGTTACTTGGTACTTTTATAAAGCTAAATATAAATTATAATTAGAACTGCAGTGCAATGAGAAGTGGCTTGAGTTCAGTGCTGCTTGTTTTTTATACCCGATTTTGACTGAGATTCCAGTAATGTATTTAAAAAGTAATTTATTTTTTCATGCCTCACAACCTTTTTGTTACCATCTAGATATTAAGTAAGCTGTCGTGTAGCCAATGCATTGAAATATTTTTTCTTCCGCAATTCATTTGGTCTTGATTGGACTCTCATATTGACGGTTTTGGCAGTGGCACCCAGGGCAACGTATTTAATTAAAGTCCCAGTTTTTGCAGGTTTTTAACATAGCTCCACCGCTTTCTAGTTGGACACACCCCTTTCCATTGGCCCCACCCATTCAGTTGTCTCCTGCAGCCCCCCTTTGATTTGAAGTCACCAGCCGTCACTGCTCAAAGGCAAAAAATACAGCCTCCATGGGACCCGATAACATCCCAGGCTGCATCCTGCATGAACTCAGGCAAGAACTGGCAACACCATTAGGCACCCTATTCAATCAAAGCCTGAGTACTGGCTTTGTCCCAGCTGAGTGGAGGACAACCACTATCATCCCTTTACACAAAGGTAGAGCGTCCACCGATCCAGGAAATTACAGACCCATCAGCCTAGCTAGCCTGATCTGCAAGGTCATGGAACAGATTATCATGGACCTCTTTAACAAGGGCATCGGCAACCTCTAAACACTTGATCCCACACAGTTTGGCTCTGTCAAGGGGAGGTCATGTCTGCTAAATTTGGTTGGCTTCTTTGAGACAGTCACCAAAGCCATGGATGAGGGGAAGACGGTGCACACCGCCTACCTTGACCTGGCCAAAGCCTTTGACACTATTCCCCACTTGGACATAACAGATAAACTCTCTCAACTAGGCATCAATCCATATGTTACCAGATGGGTAGCAAAATGGCTCATTGACAGAACCCACGTAGTCAAAATAAGGGAAGCCACCTCAAGCAGTAGACCCATAACAAGTGGTGCACCCCAGGGTTCGGACTTGGGGCCTCCATTATTTGGGATATACTTTTCTGAGGTGCAGGCCAAAACCAGTGGGCTATGGCTGACCATGTTTGCAGATGACTGCAAGCTGGGTGCTGTCATCAATTCCCCTAGTGATGTGGACATCCTCCAATAGGGTCTCACTCAAACAAATAACTGATGCCAGAAACATGGTGTTAAACTGAATATCAAAAACTGCAACACCACCTGCTTTGGGGAGGGTGACGTCCCCACAAATTATCACATTAATAAATATGGCCTAAGCACTCAAATCAGTCGTGAGGGATTTGGGCATCCAGGCTGACAGCAACCTGACTTTTGACCACCATGCTGCTTCTGTTGTACAGAAAGCCTTCTACAAGGCCCACCTCATAAGTAAGGTTATCTTATCCAGGGACAAAGAGGTCATAACATCCCTGTATTATTCCCTTATAAGGCCCATTATTGAGTAAAACTCCCCTTTTGGCATGTACCTCGCAAAGCACATGCAGCAGCAGGAGAAACTACAGAGATTCCTCGCCAGGAGAATCCAGGGCCTCAAACATTTACCATACACAGATAGTAGAGGGTTAGGGCATTTAGCCTCAGTTTCATACAGACTCCTCAGAGGTGACCTCTTTCTGGCATACAAGGTGATCACGGACCCCACCTTGATGGGACTGCTGCATATCCGCAAGTCAAGCTCCACTCTGTGACATACACAATACTTGTTGGTGGGACAGATTTGTGTCCCAGAGACTCCCCCATCTATGGAATAGACTCCCTCTCCACGTCAAGCAGAGTGCTTCTTTACCCCTTTTTAAGTGCAACTTGGATAACTGGATGGGCAACAGAAAATATACCCCTGGGAGTCCACCCATGTTCCTGCTGGGCATCGGGTGCCGATTTGTGTAAACATGGGTTAAACTCTTGGCTAGGCTCATAAGGACCTCAGGGCCAATAGCCTAGTAACCTCCTATCATCAACAATACTCATATTTATGGGGACATGATAAAAAGAAATACTTAGGGAGTATAGGTTACGAAGAATTCTTTTACGGCAGCTATGGATATGCGGGAAGGGACAACACAAAAAAATAATACAAAAACTGACAGTGAAAGTTTTGTTTTATGGATATGGACAGCAAGATACAATCAGTGAAAATGTTTTTAGTCTCTTCACTTTTATACACAGGTCAGGCATATTTTTATCAACCAAAGTAGAAGTTGTGGATAGCAATTAGTAAAAAAGAGTTGAAGGATTTTAATCTGGGAGGGGAGGAAGGCTAAATTGGTCCTTCCAACAGAAAGAGGTGGTTTGGGATCATCTTATTTGAAGGGGTTATATTTCAGGGCTACACAGTTAAGGCTCCTATACACAGCATTAGCAGAGAGCTATAATTCGAAGTGGAAAGGGATGATGATGATAACGGGGGGGGGGGGGGCTCAAGAAATAAGGAGAGACTGGGATTCTGGATCCAAACCCTTAGGGAGAACAATAACCATACAAAAGATTATATTCATAAAATAGCAGAAAATATCCCAAGAACTAAGCCAACTTGGAAATGGAGCAGGAAGACTGCAATTAGGGGTACAGAGAATAGACAAGAGAGGGATGGAATTTACTGGAGAAAGCTGGCAAAAGAACCAAGGTACTGGAGACAATAATTAGATAGGCAAACGTAATAGAATGGGAAGAAACCAAGAATACACTGGCACTGCAGGCTAGAGATCACCATCCCTATCAAAGATTGACAACAGGGTATAGAGAAAAATAAAGGAATAGGGGTATCCATAGGTTCATAGGTTAGTACTAGGTTAACTGCCCTTCTGAGCCATTTTACGCCTAGCCAGTTATCCCCTGCGAGATTCAAACCCTATACCTTGTGTTTGTAAGGCAAACACCTTAACCATTAGACCACCCTCCCAATCCTAAGTGAAAGGCCAGCACTAGTAGAGTTTTCAGTAGAACCTAGAGCAGAAGATGTTAAAAAAGAGATGATTAGTAGGGAATATAAAATATTGCAGAAGAACTATAGGAGTCAATTAGAGGAAGTTAGAAAGGACTGGGAAGAAAGATTGGATAAGCAAGTCACAAACAATGGGAAGATATATGTACGTTTCCTAAACGTGCAACAAAGTTTGTAATATTTAGGATTTCTGCTTGGAAGTGTTTGCATATGTATTTTTATACCCCAAGCAAACTCCAAAGTTATTTTTCCTCAGGAAGGCTACAAATGTTGAAGGTGTGACACAGAAGAAAGAGGTAATCGGGAATATACACTTTGGGGAGTGTAATGAGTTGGCAGACTTTAAAAATATTCTGCAGATTACACTGTCAGAAATATTAGGTGAGCAAACTGGTACAACTAAGAAAATTATTTTTTTGAACTGTGACACAGAATCAGAATGGCCTAAACATAATAAGGCCTTGCTGAGTTTAATTCTAGTGGTTGCCAAAAAGTAATTAAAAGAAAATGAAATCAAAGTCTAAACCAACTGTACTAGAAATAGTGAATAAAGTAACATAGATAAAAGAACTGGAACTGGAATCTTTAGAAAATCTTAGGGACAAATTACATAGAAAAAAAAGTGGGAATTGTGGGAACAATACACACAGAACAATGTTTTGGAGGAGGAACAAGGTTTAAGGGAAGGCAGGAATTGAATAAGCTATTCGTTTGATTGACAATGACGGTACAGAAGATTATATGTGATGTATGTTTGCAACTGAAAATATGCCAATATAGTTCATTTTCATTTATATAAATGTATGAATGCTTATGTAATAAGTGATAATTCAATGAAAATATTTCTTGTTAAAAAAAAAGTGTTGAAGATCGATCCAAAAATAGTCCTCCATCTGCTGCCTCACTTTTTTTTAAATATGGAGACACAAATTCTACTGTGCCCCGACTAAACAGGTATCAAATAAAAAAAGAAAAGAAAGAATAAGATGAACCTGGCTTTTTTTTTGGGGGGGGGGTGTTTAGTAAACAATGAGGGTGAGGGAAAGCATTCCAAGAAATTTTGTAACCCCACCCCCATGATAGGTAGAGACCATTTGTCTTAATATACTGATTGCCAGATTGGCAGAAAAAGGGGCAGTTTCTAAGATAAAGGAAACTGAGAAAGGGTGACCTGGGAAAAGGAGGAAGACAGTCATAAGGAAGGTGATTTACCTGGAAAGGAAAGTTCTGAATCCCTGGAACTCTGTTTTGCCTTGTTATGCAACAACAGAATGGAAGGCTTCCCAGCCTTTTGAGAAGACCTTTGGCCTTTATGAAAAAAGACCACCCTTAGAAGGCCTTGGGAACAGGATAAAAAAAGAAAAAGGTTTGTTTAAGGTGTTGCATGACTTTTCCCTTCTCTTACAAGGTACTGAAAAGCTTTAAAGCTGCAGAACCAAAAAAAATGCTGCCTTATCCAAAGACGAGTCAAGTAGCTTAGCTTTGAAATCCTTCAGTAAAGACTTGAGTCTAAGCCAGGAAAACCTACAAAGAACTGAACCAGAGGCAGCAGCATCATAACTGCATTAAACAGAATGTCTAGCAACTTGATAAGCAGTGTAAAGGATAGATAATGCAGCAGACTTGGCTTCTGAGTCATCAAAACCAGATAGCACATTACCCAGGTTACCCAAAACATACAAAAGGTACATTAATATACAGGTCTGGTAATTAATAGTTCTAAAAGCTAATGTGGCAAAAGTATAAACTTTCTTGCCATATCTATCAATGGTTCTTCTGTCTATCTGTAGGCAAAAAGTACAGTTTTGTACCTACCATAAATATAGATGTCCGATAGGTATGCATATGCAGTCCTAACATATGGGTTGTCCTGCCTCAGGCAGCCCTTCGGTCGGCCGGATTCCAAAGTCTGGGTCTGGCCTCGGCTGATGTCGCACTTCACCCAACGTCATAGCTGCTGGGGTATAAAGGCATCAGCCGACGCCATTTTCCTCAGTGTTTCTTGCCCCAGATGCCAGGTACCCTCTAAGAAGGCTAAATTTGGATAAATGCAAAAAATTCCAAACAGTAGAGAGCAAAAAAAAAAAAATATATATATATAAATATATATATATATATATATATATATATATATACAAATATACAAACAAATACACCATAATAGATTCCCCCAGCTAGCTAAAAGAGGGGTAAGTACCCTAGGAATACCACAGAGGGGAAGGAGGGTGGGTAATCCTGACTGCAGATGCATACCTATCGGACATCTACATTTATGGTAGGTACAAAACTGTACTATGTCCTTCAAGGATGCATCTGCAGTCCTAACATATGGGTAGAATACCATAGCCAAACTGGGGGAGGAGGTACTAAGATAAAGATGGTGTAGTTAAGATCCCTTGCAAAACAGCAGTTGCAAAACCTGCTCGGGATCTGGAGTATAAAGGAAGATTATAATGCTTGGCAAATGTATGCACGGAGCTCCAAGTAGCAGCTTCTAAAATGTCTTTGGTAGCAACTCCTCGTAGGAAAGCTGTAATGGTGGCTGTAGCTCTTGTGGAGTGAGGCCTTTATTTTCTGGAGTTGTTTTTCCATGAAAAGAGTAGCAAAATCTAATGCAATTTCCTATCCATTTTGAGATTGTCTGTTTTGAAATTGCTTTTCCTTGCATTCCTGTTGCATATGCTACCAGAAGCTGGTCAGTTTTTCTGCTGTTCTTAGTTCTGTCCATATAGTAGCGTAATTGTCTGTGCACATCCAAGGTATGTAGTAGTCTTTCCCCCCCTGTTCTGTGGGTTGGGGAAGAATGTAGATAAATGAATCGCTTGGTTCAATGATACTCTGGAGACCACTTTTGGCATAAAAGTAGGGTTAGTTCTCAGAGACACTCTATCCTGATGGAAGATAAGGAAGGGCTGTACTGCCATTAATGCCTGTAACTCAGATACCCTTCTTGCTGAAGTGATTGCAAGCAGGAAAGCAGTTTTCCAAGATAAGAACTGTAAGTCTGCTGTTGCTGCTGGTTCAAAAGGGGGGAGTGTTAACTTTTCCAGCACAAAGTTGAGATCCCATGTAGGCAAAGGTGGTTTCCTTGGAGGCTTTACATTTTTGATTCCTCTCAGGAACTGTCTGAGTAGAGGATGAGAGAAGACAGGAGGATCCATGTTGTATTCTGCTGAAATTGCTGATGCATGAATCTTAATGGAGGAGTAGGACAGGCCATTGTGGAACAGTTCTGCTAAGTATTCCAGGATGTTCGCTATGTTTGCCAATGAGACATTTTCCCCTTTTGCTGCACTCCAAATGAGGTATCTTTTCCATTTGGCTGAATAAGTCTTCCTTGTGGAGGGTCTGCGAGCCTCCAGGATAATGTCCTTAACCTTCTGAGATAAATCTGGGTTATTTTGTTTTATGCAATATTCCAAGCAGCTAGCTGTAGTGTTTTCAAGTTTGGATGTAGGGTTTTGTAGTTGTTCTGTGTTAGAAGTAAAGGACATAGAGGTAGAGGCCATGCGTGTGTCCGGGACATGCTTCTCAGTAGCGGGTACCAATGTTGCCTCGGCCAGTCTGGAGCTATCAGGATTATCCTTGGCTGATCCTCTTTGATCTTCAGTAGGACTTTGTACATCAAAGGAAGAGGTGGGAATGCATATGCTGTCAGGTTTTTCCAGCTGAAGGAAAGGGAGTCCACCCTCCAAGCAAGTGGGTGGTATGCTCTTGTGCAGAATTTCTTCAATTGGTGGTTGTGTGGGGAGGCGAACAGGTCTATCTCTGGTAGTCCCCATTTCTTTGTTATGGTTTTGAAGATATCTGGATGCAGCATCCATTCGTGAGCATCCGTGGTAGTTCTGCTTAAGGTGTCTGCTAGTGAATTTTCTTTTCCAGGTACAAATCTGGCCTGGAGTTGAATGTTGAGACTCAGGGTCACATTCCACAGGTCCATTGCCATCCGGCATAGAGGATATGAGTGTGTACCTCCCTGTTTGTTGATGTACCACATGACTGTGGTATTGTCCGTCCTTATCAGCAGGTGACCTTGAAGAAATGGTCTGAATGCCTGGATTGCATGTTTCACTGCCAGCATCTCCTTTTGATTTATGTGTAGATTCAGCTGGTCTTGGGTCCATAGGCCTTGTATACACTTGTCCACCATGTGTGCCCCCCAGCCTAGGTCTGAGGCATCCGTGGTGATGGTCTGGCTTGGATGAGGTTTGTGGAAAGGCAATCCTCTGTTCAACTGACAGGCCTGAGCCCACCACAGGAATTCTTGCTTCAGGCATGGAATTATTGGAATCTGGGCTTCTAGACTGTGCTTGTGTTGAGACCATACATTCCTTAGGTACCATTGCAACTTTCTCATATGCAGTCTGGCATGCGGAATCAATATTATGCAGGATGCCATGTAACCCAGGGCTTGCAGGACTTTCCTTGCAGTAAGCGGAGTCTGTGTTGTTAATGTCATGAAATAGACTGGTAGTTGCTTTTGTTTTTCTTCTGTGAGAAAGGCCATCTGAGTTGATGTATCCAGTTCTGCACCCAAGAATGTTATCCTTTGGGATGGTACTAGTCTTGACTTTTGCATGTTGACTGTGCATCCCAAGGCTTGCAGCAGTTGTATGACCTTTTCCAAATTTTTTGTTAATTTTGTCTTGTCGTCCGCTTGTATTAGGCAGTCGTCCAGGTATGGGTAAATTTGAATTCCCTGAAGCCTGCAATGAGCAATTACTGATGCCAGGCATTTCGTAAATACTCTGGGCGCAGTAGATAAGCCAAAGGGCAATGCTGAGAATTGATAATGCTCTGATCCTGCAAGAAATCTGAGGTGTCTTCTGCAATCTGGTCGTATAGGGACGTGCGGGTATGCCTCCTTGAGATCTAGAGTCACCAGCCAAGACTCCTTGCCCAGCATGGGAAGAAGTTGCTGTAGGGTCAGCATTTTGAATTTTGGGACAATGAGGTATGTGTTCAGAGCGGACAGGTCGAGAATAGGTCTCCATTGATTTTCTTTTCTTGGTACAAGGAAAAGTCTGGAGTAAAATCCTTGGCCTTGTTCCATAGGCGGTACCTTTACTATTGCTCTCATCCTTAGTAGGTTGTTGATTTGTCTTAGAGCGTTTGTTTTTTGGCTTGGTGGTAGGTTTGGCATTCCTCTCTTTTTTGGTAGAGTGTGGAAGTGAAACCTGTAGCCTTTGTCTATTGTTTGTAAAGTCCATTTGTCTCCTGTAATGTAATGCCAGTTTACGGAAAATAAGGCTAGTTTTCCGCCCAAGGGTGCTTCCAGTTGTTCCCTGGTAGGAGGAATCAGAGCCAAGTCATTGTGTCTGTCCTGTGGAAGTGGTTGTAGCTGAATCTGTGGCAGTACTTCTCTGGTTGTTAGGCTGCCACTGACGTCCCCTGTAGGCACCCCTGGATTGACCTCTGCCTCTTGGGCGTCTATTCCTGCCTCTCTGTGCTCTGGAGGTGTCTGGAAAGGACCAATTCTTCGAAGGCCAATTTCTGCTAAACCTCGGAGGTTGGACCTGTAAGAAATCCTTGACTGTTTGGGCAGATTTTGCTTTTTCTTCCACCTTCTTTAGAACCTGCTGTGCAGGGGAGCCAAACAAACTTTGTTTCTCCACAGGAGCATCTAGGAGTTTTGACTTCACATGGTCTGGTAAGGATTGTTCTTTTAACCAGGCATGCCTTCTAATCACTGTTCCAGTCATAGCTGATCTAAAGGACGCCTCCAGTGCATCATAGCCACATTTTAAGAAATGGTTACTGACCTGCTGAGAGTTATGTACCAAATCCTGAAGGGACTTGCGGTCTATAGGTTCAGGAGAGGACAGTTTTTTATTTAGCTGGTCTAACAAAAATTCCTGGTACTGAATCATGTGAAACTGACAGTTTAAGGCCCTGGCCGAAAGAGTAGCAGAAGTATAAACCTTTTTACCCCATCTCTCTAATGCTCTAGATTCCCTTTCAGAGGGGAGAGGGTTTTTGGCAGAGGCAGCTGTCACAGCTTTGGGGCCCTGTGAAATGGTTTCAGGATCTGCAACAGGAGCCTTATACAAATGGTAGTGTGTGTCCGGGACCCTGTAATATCGGTCAGGCTTGGCAGGGGCCGGAGGAAGAGAATCAGGGGCAGTACAGGCATCATTATATGCATCATCAACAACTGTTAGTACTGGAGGAATGCTAAAGGCCTATGCTGTGGTAAATGTAAAAAAGTACTTAGCCTTTTCCTTGAATCGGAGAAATCCTGGCCCTGCCATTGAAAGTGTTCCCTCATAGCATGTAAGGTTTCCCCAAAAGAAAATTCTTCAGGAGGAGAAGCAGAAGGAATGGAGTCTTCTGCATCAGAATCCTCATAAGGAGAATATGGGCCTTCCTGAGGGTCTGAAATATCTGAGTCATCCGAGGAATAGTCTGTAGAAACAGGTTCCGGGGGTTCAGTTCTAGGCCTCTTATCTGGAGGGGGTTGAGAGGCCCTGTCTGGGTGAGGTTGGGATCCCCTGATCAAAGAAATGAGATCCTCAGCCAGGCTGAGCATTTGGGAACTAGAGGTAGGCCTGTGTGAGGGAGTTTTAGCAGGTAAGGCCTTAGAAGATTTAGCTGCTTTAGCCCTGGAAAAAGCCTTGATAGACATAGATGCAGGGGGTCTAGCAGCCCCACGTGCAGGGGTAGATATGTCTAAAGGAATAGTATCTGATAAATCCTGGGTGCCTGCTTCAGTAGGGGTAATTTCAGGCGCAGATTCAGCCATGCTCTGTGAGGCCTCGGCTATCGGAGGCATGGTTTTGGCCGAAGGAAGAACCGAAGACTCTGTTTCAGCCGAAACCGAGACACTGGCGGTTGGCCTAACCGTGGTTTCAGCCGAAACCGCGGACCGCGAGTATCGGTCCTTTTCCTTACGCTTTTTTGCTAATTGTGTAGTCGGAGTCTCCGACGGCATTTTGTATGCAAAAGCGAGACCAAAAAACTCCTCTGCAAACTCCGACCGACGTCTAAGCGTCCGTCGGTTGAAGGAAGCACAGGCTAGACAAGCTGATACGTCGTGTTCTGGGCCTAAACAAGGAAGGCAGTAAGAGTGGAAATCCTTATGAGGTATTTGTTTCCCACAAGTTAAACAATTATTTACTTGGTCTGACATCGGCTGAGGCAAGAAAGAGTCCCCAATGGGGTACTTAGCTTTTTAGAAGTCTTCGGTAGTAGAAATCTCTGGATCTGACCGACCGGCACTTGCGAACAGCTTCTGCTTCGGGCACCGCGCGGCAAGAAAGACTGAGGAAAATGGCGTCGGCTGATGCCTTTATTCCCCAGCAGCTATGACGTCGGGTGAAGTGCGACATCAGCCGAGGCCAGACCCAGACTTTGGAATCCGGCCGACCGAAGGGCTGCCTGAGGCAGGACAACCCATATGTTAGGACTGCAGATGCATCCTTGAAGGACATCATCCTAAGACAACAGCTTAGAAGGCTTTTCAGTGGAAAGAGTAATCACAGATGGTTCAGAAGTACAGCTGTTGCATAACTTAACTGAATCCAGCACCTTGTGGAACTCAACAGGTTTCTTGGGAACAAGTAGCAGAAATTCTGAATTATGGCAAGTGGTAGAAAAAGTATCCAACAAAGCTTTAAAAGGGAGACAAACTGGATACGATGAACAGACTAAATCCAACAAAAAAGAGTCCAAGAATGTCACAGAAGACTAAAAACAGACAGTTTATTTAGAGTAAAGCGCTTTTCGTCGCTCAAAGTGTGAGCAACTTCTTCAGACATCTTTAAAAGGGGACAAATGGCCAAAGGCTTGGGCACAACCATTTCCAACAGAGCACAACTACTCTGTATATCGGACAACTGAGAACCTTGCCAATGAAAATCTTGACTAAGGTGTCCCCAAAAGGAAAGGAGAATCTGGGGACAAATCATCTTGATCATCCAAAGCATAAGTCACAGGAGAAAGAATTTGGGAAGAATAAGCCTAGGAATCATCTCCATCAGAATCAAACTACTCTTCTTCTTCTTCTTCTTAAACCAATTCCTCCATTTGCCATTTGAAGAGAGGAGAAGGAAGAAGAGACACAGCAGGATCAGGAAAGAAAAAAGGCAACTTTAAAGACAATAAGCTTGAAAAGCCTCTGGGTAAAATCCTGCTATTCCTGCTGAGGACCTCTGCAGACCAAGGGGAAACTGTATCTTTGGTCTTCTAATTTTTCTTTCATGTGAAGTCTGCCCACACCAAATGAAGAGGGCCTAAACTTCCCTAAGATTTGAGGTATCCTGTCTGTTCCCGCCCAACTAAGCATTAGTTTCCTCTTCCTGGCTGGAGTGAATGACTGGTTTGACTTGTGACATGGCTGTACCTTATCAGCCTTCAACAGTGTCACAACAGAGGGAGGAAGCAACAGCTAGGCCGTACAAGAAAGATAACAGTGACATCTGAGTCTGACTCAGAGCAGAAGTCTCTAACCAGAGTTTCTTTGACTTCTTCTTCAGAATTGAAGGGACATCAGTAGTTGAGGATTGAGACACCAGACAAGCCCTGAGTTTCTGATTCTCCAGATAAATTTTCAAAGATGACCATGAAAAGTTTTAGGCATGAATGCTGGACGGACAGAGCAACACTTACAACTCTGCTTAGCACCCAGACAAAGCAAACACTTAGTACAGTGATTTCTGTGAGGCATCTGCTTCCCACAAGCAGATTTTCCTCTCTTCAATGACATGTACAAAACCTATGAAGCACAAAAAAAAAAAAAAAAAAAAAAACAGGAAAGAGTAGGGTCCCCAGTGAGGATACTTATCTACCAAACAGCTACGGAAGAGGAAGATATTATACGGCTGATGGAACAAAGCTGATGCAATAGTTCAGTACTTGGCTGGCAGCAAGAAAGTTGAGGTAAGACAGGTCTGTACATCCCCATATGCATCATTAGCTCAGCTGGACTGAGGTCAGATGTACAGTGCAGGCAGAAGGAGCCCAGACTTTGGTATGCTGGCCGGCCACACGGCTATCCTTAGCAAGATATCTCATAAGTTAATACTGCCAAAGTAATCAAGGAAAATCCTCATCTGAATTCTGACACATTCTTTTAGCATTGTTAATGACCAATTTTAGTTTTCTCATGGAAGAAACCCTTGTTGGGTCATGCAAATCTACAATCTGATCCAAAATCTCCCGCAACAGCCCTTTTGCATGTCACATCATAGAATCTATAATGTGCATTTGACCAAGAGTACACTAATATGTCACAGACTTTTTCAAAGTAAAATTCTTAATTAAGGGAAGTAAAAAAATCGAACAGAAGTGTTTCACCTTATCAATTATATAATGCCAACTACATCTATAATTTCCAAAAATATGTGATATACAGTACTAGTTGTGTTGGACTATGCCTGCTACATACAAGTGAACTCATTTATCATCAAGAAGCAGCTAATCCATGCTACAACTAGTGCAAACGAGGCACGATACTAACAAGAGTATTCCAACCAACACAACAAAGAAAATCAGGGCACTTGCATATAAATGTTAAGTTGCCCCTAAAATCCATTCACATTTTGAAGGCAAACCTTCCTCTCAAAGAACTTTTGATGGGCAACACCTTCAAAAAAGTGTAATGACTTCTTTATTATTAATCCAATTTCCACTGTGGGAAGACCAAAAAATCCTTCTAAATCACCTTTATGATCAGAACAATTGGAGAGAAACCGTATATTAAGACCTATCCAGCTGAAGAAGGTCCAGCTGTAAGCAGTACTTTACAGCAGTGCATTCTCAGCAGTTATGTGACTCGGGCAAACAGAAAGACCTATTTCTGGCACATCCCACCTGTAGGTCAGTTGTCAAAACACATCCCTGTCCATACCTATGAATTGTGATTTAATAAAAATGTTTTAAAGAATTCCAAACAAGAATTCACTTGTGGAATCTGTCTCCAATTCGTTAGGTGATCCACCAAGGAGTTCAGCCGTGACAAAATGCAAGCTACCCTTAAATATAAGTATGATTACAGGAATAAATCCCAAGATGTCATTCTTAACTTGCACAAAGGTGGTGGTGGGGGGGGGGGTAAGAGTGAGCTCCTCACTGCTTGCTGATGTACCACATTACTGCTGTGTTGTCCATTATCAGATGCAAGACTCTGGGCTTAAAAGCCTTGACGGACTGAATCATTCTTGGATGTATACTAGAATTTTCAGACCCCCTCCCCACAGTGAACCTCCCAGGCTGTGTTGGACATTTGTGATTAGAGTCTACATGTTGGGCCCTGTTTGACTTGAACCCCACAGTCACTCTTTACTGCCTGTTCTCACCTGTCAAGCCCTTGCATGATGAAAGACAACACAGAGATCACATTCTCCAGTGACCCACTGTATTGCCTTTCAGGCATTTAGCAAAAGATCACTGAATCTCATCAATCTTACTAGGGGTACCATTAAGGGTTATGGATGTGACATACTCCAGTGCCTGAAGGAACTCTACTCCTGTAATGAACTTCTGGGACACTTGAAAGTACACTATCAGGGACTTCATCTTATCATGAGGAAGGAAGCCCCTCTGGCTGGTAATGCTCTGAAGTATGCCAAGGAATATGGTTTTCTTGGATGAAATCAGGCTTAGCAGTATACTGTGAACTGCAGTGTCCCCTTCTACATCTTCCTGAGCTAGGCCTTATTTAGGCAGTCATCAAGGTAAGGGTGGACATGGAAGTACTTGGCTCTGCAACATGTTGTAAACCTTAGCACCAGCACTCAGCTTTATCTTTATCTATCCATCTAGTTAATTATTTATTTATACTTTCTTAAATCAGGTAACTGAACTGGTTTATGGACCCTTTCAGTCATATCCTTAGTCACAATGACAAAAAGAATAATTAATGCATTTAGGAATACAAAGAAATAAAAACAATACTGACACATTAAAGTATCTGACAAACACTGCATCTATGATACATAGAGTGTGACAAGAGAATTGGTAAAACATTAATTTGGTGTGCTTTCTTGTAATTGTTGCTTAATGTTACTTATTTTTACTTATTTATAATTACAGAAATGTACATAAGCATACTGTACAGATCACAGTGCTATATTATGTTACTACAGCACAATCAACTAGGAATCAACCTGTCAATGTTGCATGGCTGTACTGCAAACAAACTGTCTATGGGATTCCCCATATCAAAACCTTAGGCAGCACCTGTGATCCCTGTAAATAAAAACACACCAGAGGCATCCTTGAGTTCCTTGATCACCAAAAGAGCTGCTTGAAATCAGATGGACCCGGAAGGTTAGCATTCCGAATTCTAGAGCCTTTGAATAAGTGTTTAATCTGGTTAGGTCTAGAATGGGTCTCTAAGGTCAGTCTTTTATGGACAATGTAAGTCGCTCAGGTGGTGTAGAGGGATAAAGCCGGGACTACAGCCCAGTCAACTCTGATTCGATTAGAGGCTTGGGCGACTGACATGAGGGTCAGGGAAGGATGGAGGCATATCCATCACAGGAGGGAGGGAGGAAGGTCTGCCTGAGTGATGTCATGATGTTCCTGATGGAGGTTAGGGAACTGGGCAGGGAAGATGTAGTCCTAAGGGGGATAATGTTGGGAACTTAGCTGAATTCCACAAATGGAAGGCAAGATTTCACGTTCCCACTGCATGTCCAGCCCATGACATGACCATACAGCCAGGAAGACTGGAGAAATGAGGGTAGGCCAACCCCCGCCCCAGATATCCTCAAATTCAACACTGACCCTAATAAAATTATGGAAGTAGTCTGGGGATTAATTGTAGAGACTGGTAGACCCAACCATGGTTGTGAGGCACTGGGGAAAGCTGTCAGTATGAAACAGGGATGCAAAAGCATCACAACACAACAGTTTTGACTAGGACCTTGTGCCTTGCTCCTTTAATTGGACCCTTATCAGACACTCCTGACCCCCCCCCCCCCAAGATTCAGGGACTCCTTTATCAAGAGGTGTTAGTGTGCTTCTCTCTGTTTGTCAGGGACTAGTGGAATCCCTGCAAAGCTCTGTCTTGTCTGAAAGCGTAACGTGTATCCCTGTGTTGCCAACCCCGGACTAACATGCCTTTAGCAATGTTTTACCACTGAACTGATAAAGTCAGGTAACTTTCTACTCTACAGTCTGCTCCAGTTTCATGCAGCTGGGGTTTCTAAATGTGGGGGTGGAATTTGGGACACAGGTAAAGGAGACTGAAGGAGAGCAGAACAAATCACTGCATCCTATCAGTGAGCGTCACTGAGGGCCAAGACTTCTCTTTTTGCTCTCCTTGCATTTTTTTTTACATCTGCCCCTTTTTTCTTTCCACTACTTCCCTCCACCTTGTCTGTAATTGTAGGAACTCCAACTATGAAATGGGGAGGGGTAGCTCCAATCATACTGTTTTATACATTGCATTGTCTTCCTCTTCCTCTCGAGTTTCTTTAAAATTTCACTCATGAGAATCTAAACACCAGGTCACTGTCAAAGGAGGCACTAAGGATCTGTGCTCTGCCATCCTCTAGCAGGAGTTCTACCCTTGTCACCCATGTCTTCTGATAGCTGGCCCTGTGGCAGTCGCCCTGATGATGTATCTCTACAGCATTTTAGCCTAATTTAATGGTATGTTTTCCAAAATTAAAAGCAAGTTGGGCGCAGCATCAGAATTCTCCCCTATTTTAGCTCTCAGCTCACTTGAGGAGCTCATCATGATATATAATTGTGGAAGTCGGACAATTAACAGGCCTGAAAGGCCAGGGCTGCTGACATAAAATCCTTCTCCCAAAAGTGGTCAGGTATTCTATTTTCTCTGTCACTGGAAAGTGTGTTGGGGGGGGGGGAATAAACCATCTATGACTCCTCATCTTGTTCCAGAGACACCGCAGCCAGACCAGCACTTGCATTCTTATATACAAAATTGTGAGAATCCTTGTTTTTGTAAAAGCAGTCAGGCATCCACTGTGCAGGGGAGCTTTGGGAGTCTGGTTCCACAGATGGAGGTAAAAAGGTATTGTGCAAATATCTAGAACAGAAAGCATAACAACTAGATTAGGAGCATTCAAACCAAAAAGATAACAGTACAGCTAGTCAGAGGCTTGTTACAATATCCCGAAATAAGACATCCTATATAGAAACAGATATGGTGTCTTCTTTGTGCGAAGCCCTAAATAGGGAGAATTTTGGGAGATTTGCACCACATAATCCTCCTCATACTCTGAAGTCGCCAATTAGCTAATGGGGAAGGACTCCATCTTTCTCTGATGAGAAAAGGATGACTGCCACTAGTGGTTACTCTGATGGTGGATGTAGGCTCTGCAGTATGTGATAAACTACTTACAAAAAAAAAACCTGAACCAGTGCTGTGGGGGTGTCTGGGTAGGTGAGAGGGGGAGAATGCAAGCACTCACCCACAGTCTAGGTGACCAGCAACAGCAAGAATTCAAAGAAGGCAGACTTAACATGGCTAGACTTATGGGGCAGACAACTCATGTTTTGAAGTCAGAATCTTCTTACAGGGGTGACTGCCTTAGGGTTTCTGTCTGCTGATGAATGTCTACCATCTTCTAACAATGTACACCTTTATATACAAAGACAGAGGCAAATATGTTCTCTCCTACATTTAAAATGTATCTGGCATAAATCAAGCACCTGTGGAAGGGGTGGTTTCAAAAATGTGTGTATGGGTCTAACTTCACATTAATGAAAACCCACCTACCTGAATCCAAAATCTCTGAGACATTGATTTTAACAACTGGATTGCCGAAACTTTATCCAGCGTAAGTATCCAGTTGCCCAAAATTAAAAAAAAAAAAAAAAGAAAGAAAAGAAAAAAAAAAAAAACACCCAGGTGGGAGGCTACACCACCACACACCTCTAACTAAATATACCAACTCAGAGATCTTACTACAGAGGGGAAAAGGGCAGGACTGGATACTTTCCCTGGGTAAAGTTTTGGCAATCCGGTCATTCATTCAAATCCAGCTTCGGCAATGTCATTTTGGCGATTTCGGATTCAGGTAAGTGGATTTTCATTAATGGGAAGTAGACCTGTGTGTGTATATGTATTTTTTTATATATATATATATATATATATATATATATATATATATATATATATACACACACACATGTAAAAAAAAAACCTTCTGGCAATTTTTTTTGAACAGGGAGCAAACTCCCACACACAACCCATGTAGGAAGACCTCTACCCACACTTATATATACATATTTTGAGGCAGCACATTATGGCTTTTTTATTGACCTCATCAACACAGCATAAATGGATAGTTTGGTTATATGTAATCTTTATTGGCATCAGATGGGTTTAAAGACCTTATGTTTCTGAAGTACAGCCAAACTATAAACATATGTGGTGCTGATACGGTCAATAAAAAAGGTTGGAACATGCATGTCCACAATTAGTGGGATTTGGCTTTACTGGACCGAAAGTAACCATAAAGACGTTTACAAAGTCTTGTCAGAAGCCATGTAAGATGAAACAAAGATGCCCTTAAGGGGTCATTTGCATATATCCCATGGGTTTCCATTACAGGAGGTTTAAGGTATAGGTTCATAGGTTCATACTAGGCTATCTGCCCTAGGGCATTTATAAGCCTAGCCAGAGTGTGTTTGGCTTTCGCCACCCATTTTAAATTAATTTTGCTATGCCCTTTTTCGAGGTTAGTATACTGTGCCTCTGTCTAACAGTGACACAGAAGTGATACCCGGGGTAAACCTATGATCTCCCATCCACTCATCAAGATTCCTCTTGAAAAGAGTCAATGTGGGACTCTGCCTAACCTGGACTGGGATTCTATTCCAGAGTGAAAGGAGCCTCTGGGTTATGAATCTGTCCCTCCAGCATGTCCTATTTATTTCAGTGCTGAGGTTCAAGTCTCTCGAGCGTGTAGCTCGATGGGATTTGGATTTTTTGAGGTGCAGCATGTCCCTTAATTCCGGGTTGGACATGGCCTTATACGTCAGGCACAGGTCACCTCTGAGCAGGCGGTATGCCACTGAGTAGAGCTGGAGTTTCTTTAACCGGGCAGCATATGGCATCTGTTTGAGCCCTTTGATCCTCTTGGTGAGTTACTTTTGGGGTCTTTCCAGTTGCTGCAGGTGTTTGGTAAGGTACATCCCAAAGGGGCATTGTACTCTATTATGGGCCTGATGAGGGATGACTAAAGAGGCACGATGACCTCCCCTAATCTAGATATGAATCCCTTCATGATTAGGTGGGCTATATAAAATGTTTTTCTAACCACTTTGGCCACGTGGTTGTCAAATGAGAGATTGCTATCAACTTGGGTCCCCAGGTCCCTAATGACTTCTTCTGTACTTAATGGATTACCACCTATGTGGTAATTTGTGGGCACTTTGTTTTTGCCAAAGGGGATGACTATACACTTTTTGGCATTTAGCTTGAGGCCATGGCTCTGGCACCAGTTGTCTGTTTCTATGAGGCCCTTTTGGAGGATGCTTGTGTCGGCTGGAGAGTCGATTATGGCGCCCAGTTTGCAGTCATCTGCGAACTTGGTCAGCCACAGTCCTTCCGTGTTGGCCTGTACCTCCGAGAAATATATACCAAACAAGAGAGGTCCCAGGACTGAGTCTTGTGGGACGCCACTTGTAACTGGTTTGGAGTCTGACATGGCTCCAGCAATTCTAACCATGTGGGTTCTGTCCTTGAGCCAGTTTGCAACCCATCTAGTGACATAGGGGTTTATATTTAAGCTGGTGAGCTTATCTATAATGCCTGAATGGGGTATTGTATCTAACGCTTTTGCGAGGTCCAGATAGGCTGTGTGGACCACCTTCCCTTCGTCAATGGCCTTGGTGACTGTTTCAAAGAAGTCAACCAGGTTTAAGAGGCAGGATCTGCCCTTAACAAAGCCAAACTGGGTAGGATCCAGTGTCTGTAGGTCCCCAATATCTTTATTTATGAGGTCCATGATGATCCTTTCCATAGCTTTGCAGACCAAGCTAGTCAGGCTTATGGGGCGATAGTTTCCAGGGTCCGCTGAGGCACCACCTTTGTGGAGAGGGACCACTGTTGCTGTACGCCACTCTTTGGGTACATATCCTGTAGTAAGGCTGAGATTGAACAGTAGTTTTATGTTTGGGTTTAGCTCTTCTTGGAGTTCATGTAGGACGCAGCCTGGGACACCGTCTGGTCCCATTGATGCTGTGTTTTTGCTTTGGAGAGGGCGGCTCCCACCTGAGCATCTGAGATGTCGGGGGCAGCACTCTGCTGGGATAGATATTTGCCCTTTTGGTGGGAGGGAGAAGTTTGCGCTGAACCTGTCAGCTAGGATGTTGGCAATGTCTGTGGGATCAGTGTATTTTTGTCATTTTGGACTAATTCTGAGCATATCTGGGAATTCCCACCCAGGTTCCTAACATAACTAAAGAAAGCCTTGTGATTATCTTTAGTGTCCTGTGCAATTTTTCTCTCGAAGCTGGCCTTTGACGATTTTATGAGTGCCCTTAGTTTTTTGCTAATACTGATCAGAGATGCCTTCCCTTTTTGGGATTTTGCTCTATCATGTAGTAGCTTCCTCCTTCTATTGTATAGTTTGTTTATGGCTGGGGTCCACCAGACAGGTCGTCTGCCTTTGGAGGATAGGGTCTTGGTTTTATTTGGGATTGCATGATCCATGCATTCCTGACGGTGTTCATAGAATGCATTTATAAAGGATTCTGCGGTCTGGGCCGTATTTTCCACAGGCCCGGGGGCTTTGAAGGATTCCACCACGGTTTTGAGGAGTGTGAAATTTGCTTTAGAGAAGTTTTTCACTGTGGTGTTCTGGGCAGGGGGTGGGGTCGGGATGTGAATATCCAGTGAGATCAGTTTATGGTCTGATCTTACCAGTGAGGGATACACTTCTGGTCTGGAGCATAGAGTCCCCATGTTGGTGATGATCAGGTCCAGTATGTTTTCCCCTCTTGTGGGAGTGGTAACAAGTTGTTCCATAGCATTTGAATTTATGAATTCTAGGAACCTTTGGGCAAGGGTGTTGGAGCTAGAGTAATGCTCCCAATCCATGTTTGGGTAGTTGAAGTCGCCCAATATAATGGGGTTCGGAGAGACCTTCATATTTTCCAGTGTTCTCAGGAAGGCCGAGTGGGGTTCCTGGGTTTGGGAGGGTGGTCTGTAGCAGGCTATAAACTGGAATGCAGTTTTACCCACTGTTAGTTGCACATGGATAGTCTCTGATGCTTCGTGCTTTGCCACCAACCTGGAGGTGTGGGTATCTTTGATGAATATCGATACTCCCCCTCCTTTTGTGGTTCGGTTCAACTTTTGAGGCCGAAAAGCATGGTATGAGGTATAACCTGGTAGTGCTGGGGTGCTCTCGGGAGTCCTGAACCAGGTTTCTGTTACTGCACATATATCAATGTTCTCCATGCTAAGGAGAGTTTCGAGTGTGTGCATCTTGAGGTTTAGACTTCTAGCGTTGAGTAGCATTACTCTTAGTTTCTTATCCCTTGAGATACCTATGGAGGTGGGTTTGTCTTTTGAGCCTTGCCTAAAAAAGGCACTATGGGGGTAGCAAGAGCCTTTGCCAATATCCGAAAGCCCAGGGGTGACAGGTGCAAGCCGTCCCTAGCAAAGCATCGTGGCTTGTCGTGCATATCATCCCAAGCTGACAGGCATTGGATCCCCTTTGAATGACACCAATACCTAAGCCAATTGTTGAAATTGATCATCTTGTCTTCATATTGTGGCATCATTCTTGGTGAGGGTAAGATGCTACTCAAGGTCAGGGTCATACCAGCCTGGGCTACATGCTCAGAGAGCTCCTCTATGTCTCTTTTCATGTAGTCCAGGGAGGTACGTCTCAGGTCATTCACACCAGCATGGACAATGACTGAGTCATATTTGTACTTGCCTTGGAGTGACCCGAGTGCTTGTGTTATGTATCACACAGTGAAAACTCTAACTTGGCTAGGTTTTTCTTGCAGTTCTTACTGAATGATTTGTCTGACTTTTACACCCTTTGGTTTAGAGCTTAAAATACTTGATACAATTATGGGAAATAAACTCATTTAACAAAACACATTTCAAAGGGAGTAAAATCTAAGTCATGAATTTGCTCTCTAAAGTTTGTTCTTACACTAAATAGCTTTCATAGGTTCCTCTTTATAATTGTTCCTTTAATTCTACTCCTTAACACTGTCTTTTTATGACAATACAATCAAATTACTGTATTTCCTCAAATGAGTACATCTGTCTTTTCCCAAGTTCGTTTTCTTAAACACTATGGTTACTTAAAAATCCTGATTTAATTTCCAAGTCTGTTAAACTGATTCGTATTTTCCAATACATCTCCGATGAATGTCTAGCTCAAACTTGGACATGTACATGGAGATATACTATCAAGCCAACATCATGTCTTTCCAGGCATTACTTTTTCTACCTCTAAAGAATTTGGCAAGCCTAAAACACTTCCAGCCTTGAGGGAACTGGGGGCTCTACTTCAGGACCTGACTTTAAAAGACATTTACTTGTATTATCAGCCTATACTCCTCATCATTCATTTTTATTTTTTAAACAAGCAACATCTTTATTGAATTGTCATTTATGACAAATAATCATACATTAATATAAAGGAAAACAAACCAAATTGATGTTTTTTCAGTTTCAAACATTATACATCATATATAACCTTCTACAGTGACTGTCAATAGGATATTACATAGCTCATTCAATTCCTGCCTTCCCTTAAATCACATTCCACTTCCAAAATATTACTCTGCATGTACTGTTTCCACAAGTCCCATTTTCTAAATATGCTCCTACCCTTTTCTAAAGATCAAACTTCCAGTTCTTTTATCTCTGTTACTATGTTCTCTACTTCTAGTACTGCTGGTTTAGACTGATTTCCATTTTCTAGTAATTGCTTTATTGAAAGGCACCAGAATTAAACTCAAGGCATCACTATGTCTAGTTAATTCCTTTCGTTAACCATTATTCCCTCATTAAAACTTCTCCTTATCAACAAATCTGAGAATTAATGACTTTCAATACAGTGACAGTTCAGAAAACATTTGTGAGATTTTTTCGTCTTTTCTTCAGTTGTATTGAAATGTTCAACACTACAAGGCATAACTGACATAATTCAGACTTTAATGAAATCTCACCCAGTATCCAAAATATAGAAAACCTTTAAGAATCTATTAAACAGTAAATTTATTTCACCGTTTAGGGTATGTACTCTATGTCAAATGGTAACAGTGGGATATGATCTTGTTCAAATCTCCATTTGGTAATTTCTTTAAGTTATTTTATTTACACCATAATACCGCAACACTTCCACCAGGATACAAAAAAAACTCCACATCAGGCATAAGTTTGGTTCCTTTTAAAACAACCAAAAGGTAGACATCTTTTATCTTTGCACCAATATGACTTCTTTTATGTGAATATTTAAATAGACTAACTTAGTCAGTTCCTTAAATTAAATCTGGCAAACTGTAATTCTGGGGTGTACTCACCTTGTGGATTCTGAGATGCAGCTCCTTGTTATGATAGCCTCTGTCATAGAAAAGCATTACATCTCTACGATGTGGGACATCTTAGCAATTTAAGGACTGTAAACTACCTAGGTGCTTTTACCTAAAATTTTTTCAAGATTTATCCATTTGCCATATGATTTTTATTTTGCCTTATTACATTTTATTTTGTAATTTATACCAAAATAGTCATCACTAAATGGCAAATGTATCTGGATTGCATTTTGAAATATGAATAAAAATTGTACTGAAGACTGCTGGTAATTGTGTATGGACCTAAAAAAATTCCATGAACACATCTAAAGTTCAGGTGAAATCAGCCCAAAATCTTACAAAACGTATTTAAAAATGCCCTTGCACATGGTGTCGCTTGTACTGCAGTTGAAATTACTTGGTCTACAAATCTACAATCTGAAAATTAAATACACACCAGGAAAGACACTACAACTGACAGACACTTCAGTAGGAGGAGAACATATTTACCACAAATGAATGAAAAGCTGTTAGAAGAGTCTTGTTCTTTGAGCAATACTGCAGCTACCATTAACAGAACAAAAAGTAAGAAAATTCAAGAGGAATAGAGTCTCTTAACTTAGAAATTCAATTAATTTTAATTTAAGGAAGAAATAACTTGTGTCCAGTTCTTTATGTTCAAAGTTGACAAAAAAGTATGGTTCTGTGAGAAACTTGCTATAACAGTAGATATTCAAGTAGGATCACTGCTGCAGTAGGATTCTTTACACTGGAATTAGCTAAAGGTGGACATCTACTCAGCCCACCCAACTCTCAAAAGGATGCACATTTACATCTCAGATGAAGGAGGCAATCCACCCATGCTATTTTGTATTACTTTTTGCTAGCGAGAAGAAAACTATGCTATACAGTGGGAAGCATTCCATTATGGTAAAGTCAATTTATGCTATACAATGGGAGGCATTCCATTATGGCAAAGTCAATTTGGATATCCTCAGCTGCAGTATCTGTTGGAATAAAAGCAGGTATACAAAAAGATGGGTACTTTCCTTGGCTCCAAACCATCCTCTATCTCTGGAGATCCACAGAACTACTCCTGAAGAAGAAACGAGAGAAGGGAGTTTGGACTGCTGTGTTGATTTTACTTGAACATTTACTATTATGGTGAATTTCTGATAACTGGACTATGTTCTTCATATCTCCACTGCAGTAGAATTCTTGACATATCAGAAAGCTATCCCAGCTGCATCAGTATCAGACGTGGGAAAATGGAAAAGAGCAGTAGTCGTTCTAACAAGTCCCTTTAGAGAGACTCTGCAAGATACAAGTTCTGAATCTAGCTTTGCTCACGGACTTCAGATCAAATCCATACTATTTTAAAAATGTGTGTACAATGATCCAGGTAATTGACAAGTGGTTGTGTCAACACATTTCTGAAAAAGACAACTGAAATAGAAACTGCTCTCAAAGTATGTGCCTTGATCAGCCTGTGAATAACCTTTCCAGGCTTCTCCTAGCAAAAAAGATGTAGCTGGCCACTTGGAAAGGATTTGCTTACACAGTTATATGCCATCTTTCCTTGGACAAATGCCACACTTAGCTGATCTGACACTCAAAATAATTTAATCCCATCCAAGTTATATACAAGTTGCCTTCAGAGGTACAGAAGGTGGAAGATCCTCTAGCCATTATATGGGGCTGAGGAATACATATAGGTAAATAGATGGCCTGACTAAGGAAAACTTCAAACACCACTTTAGGTATAAAAAAAGGGGTTGTTCCAAGACTAATCTTATCCCTATGAATACAGTAAATGGCTCCTAGCAGATCAGGACAACAAGGCTTGAAGTTCTGATACTCTGCTGGCTTATGTCACAGTAACAGAAAAGACAGTCTTCCAGGACAGACACTTCAGTAGAACTGATGTAACCAGACCAAAAGGGTCAAAGGTCACCAGAGTAAGTCATTAGCTAAAGACTGCTTTCTTGTGGCAGAAGAATACAGTAAAAAAAGGATACTTCAGCTTAAAAGAAATATGACACATGAAGTACAAATGTGCAAGAAACCCAACATAAGAGATGTTCAAGTGGGATAACTATTGCACTAATTTCAAAATACAGTTGTGTAGTTTACTTACCATGAGAGTAGATGTTCAAATAGATCACTGTTGCAATAGACATCACAATATGGAACATATCCTGCCAAGGACGCTGAATGCCCGCCCAGTCTGCAAAGCTTTAGACTCCTTCTTTGCATGCTGTACACCTTCTGTTAACAAGAGAGGGTATGCTAGTATAAGAGGGAAGGAGACACACAAAAAACTCAGAGCATTCTTGCCTGAAAAAAAAAGTAGGTTGATGCCTAAAGCACTCATTAAGATGCTGTCAGAAAAGCACCTCACCCCGGCCAGAGGAGGAAGTAACAATAATGGGGATGAAGGGAGGGTGGTAGCACTGCAACTGATCTATTTGAACATCTGTTATGGCATGTAAACTACATAAACAGTACCATGTTTTTAAATAAATTACTGCTGCAGTACTCATAATATGAAACAAATGCTTAAGTACAGGAAAAATGGCAGATGGAGAAGGTTAAGGATTCCTAGACATGTACCTTAGCAGGGCCTGCACTGGCTGTGGAAACAGAGTCCAACCTGAAGTGCCTGGTAAAGGTACAAACAGTGGGCAGTGGACCAAGTGACTGCTTCCAGACTAGATTTAGTATCCTCCCCTTTCCAGGAAGCCTCAGATGTGGCCACCGCTCTAGTGGAATAAGCCTTGATGTTCTAAGGAAGATTTTTCCATGGTCAGAATAGCAGAATTAAATAGCATGGGAAAGTCAGCTAAAATGGTTTCTTTAGATACTGGTGGACCCTTCTTGAATGGCTTTTCCCAAAATCTTTAGTTCTATCCAAATATCTTCTCATTTGTCTACAGACATACAAGCAATGAAGAATTCCTTCACCCCAGTTTTGAGGGTCAGGATAGAAACCAGAAAATCGGACAATCAGAGGGAATTCATAGGCTTGTCCTATCTCTGTGAAAGATCAAAAATGGCTGGTTAGATAACAGTACCTATAATCACTCACCCATTCAGAAAAGAGCTACTAGTAGGACTGCTTTCTAAGTTACAAATTTGTGAAGAGCGGGCTGCTGGTTTAAATTATAAGAGTTAACCTCACCAAAACAAAATTAAAATCCCGCAAGGAGCCATCTTTTTTTCTTAGTGGCCTGATATGCAAAACCTCTTTAAAAACAGTTTGACTTGGGATAAGGAAGAAAGAGGGGTCCAGCAGCAGACAAGTTGAAATGGAAGAGAGGTATGACTTTACTATAATGTATGCTGGACCAGAATTGAGCAATTCTCAAGTATCATAGAACCAGGGGTTCCCCCCACTTGAGACAGGTCCTGTCCTCTTATTCTAGCACCCAATAAGAAAATATTTTCCATTTGGCTAATTATGGTTTCCTGGTAGCAAGTTTTCTTGCCTCTTAAGTTCTGTTGCATGTCCTCAAGAAACATGTTCCTTAAAGGAATAAAAAGCCCATCATCCACACAGACTGAGATAGGTTCACAGGTCTTTTTTAGGCTAATGACCACAAGTGCCTTTCTAAGCATAGCCATGCATCCCAAATCTCTGACAAGTTCTGATACCCTTGATAAGTATAACCATGGGCCTTGGAGATGAACCACTTATAGGCTGCCTATGTCCATGAGAGTCATAGGTGCCAAGCCAGGGATGAGAGAGATTTCTAATGTTGGTAGGAATTAAGGATCGTTTGACCTGTGTGAGCAAGTCCACTCTCTGAGAAAGTTTTTGGTACATGCCCTCGCCAGCTGCATGACAATGGAGAACCAGTGTTGTTTGGGCCAAAAGTGAGTTCACCAGTAACATCTTTGGTAGTTCTTTCTTGATCTTTGGAATGACTTTGGAATTTTGAGGAAAGACAAAGAAACAGCTCTCTCCAGGGGATTGTAAATTTATTTGTTTTCCAGGCCTTTTGTAAGGTGCCTTGGAACAGAATTGTTTCAGTTGTCTGTTTAGATTAGATAGCAGTCAAAACAGGTCCATTTGAGGAGGTCCTCACATGTGGCCTACCTGCAGGCAAACCTCTAGGTGTAGCGTCAACTTGTGAAGTTCTGTCCTGGATCTGCTCAAAGATTGCTATCACATTTTTTGCTGACAGAAAGTAAGCAGCAACTAGAGCTAAGTTGGGTTGAACTGTAATCTCCAAGGCAGCTATGGCTAGTCTGCAAAGTGGGCAAGATTTTATTCCCCCTTCTAAGAACAACATAACTGTGGGGTTATCTGTGATAACAGGGCTGTCCTGGACACGAAAGCTGATTTAGGGCTGTCGAGACATTTATCAGGGCCATCATTTATTTCAGATTTAAGCGTTTGCACCAATGTTGTAGTTCCCATATTTCCTGGACCTTGACACCTTGAGAACAGTGCCCCCCCCCCCCCCCCCCAGCAAAATCTGAGAGGCCTGTAGCCACTGACTGAGAAGGGTTGGGGAGGGAGAAAGCAGTTCCTGGATTGATTAGGACTTGACTGACCTATGAAAGGAGTTCTCTCAAAACTGAGAAAAGGAATTGGAAATGATAGGGAATGAAAGTGTTAGGCCCAAGTAGACTCGGGGAACCACTGATTCTAGTCCCACAAATGGAATTACAACGATGGAAAATGCCACAATACTAGAATTTTCAGAAATTCTCTTCCCATACACATTTTCTGTTGAAGTAGACAGATGTAGTGGTGATGACAAGAAAGCTGTCAAGGAGGTGTCCAGAAGGTATCCTACAAAAATAATCCTGTGAGAAGGAATCAGTGATGACTTTTATATTTACTGTGATGTCTGGGTTGCTAAGAATATTCATGGTGATCTGTAAAGATGGCACATTGTCTTGGCTGGTAGATGATGTGATCTGGTAATCATCCTGGTAAGGGAATTTATGTATCCCTTGAAACCTGCAATTAGCTATCAGTAGAGCAAGGCATTTAGTAAAGACTCTTGGGGTGGTACACAGACCAAAGAGTATAGCAAAATCAAATGCAATTCTAAATCATTGGGACCTTAAAATGTGCTTTTTGTGAATAGGGATGTGAAGATAAGAAGCATTCAAATCCATAGTAGCAAGCAATGCAAGAGAGACGAGAAGTCGTCTGCAGAGTCAACACTTTGAATTTTAGGATATGAAGAAAAGTGCCCAGTTTGGAAACGTCTAAAACAGGCTTTCTATTCAGTGGACTACAAAAAGTAATAATAAAAGTAGTTTTCTCATTGGTCCGAAAGGACTGGCTCTATGGTCCCTTGAAAGAGACGATTTGAAATGATCTGAGACAAAAGATGAATTGGCCCTTTAAAGGCTGAGACATTCCAGACGGAATGGGAGATGCCCAACTGGTGCTTCTGTCTGGTGTACTTTTGACATTTACTACCCAAGATTCTGATTTTACTGACTGCCAAGAAGGAAGGCGCAGGGAAAGATTTCCTGCAATTTGGAAAGGAAAGTCAGGGAGGGAGGGTATGGGGGCATGCAGGAGGTAAAGGATGTTGTAACATTTTTTTTTGAAAGGAGAATCCTTAGGACCTATTTCCTTTCTTTTTTTGTGTCACCTTCCCATTTTTTTCAATACTTGAAAGACCTTCATAGGGCTGGCAAAGGGTTTTTGAAAAAATAGCCTTGGATCAGAAGAGTAGTTTCAACAGTATTCAGTAAAAGATGGTAAGAGCAAATTTCTTATCCCTTGCATTAATTTATCCCTCTCTCTTACAAAAAAATCTCCCCATAGGGACATTTAACAGTTGTGTATTTATATCCTCAGAGAAATTATGAAGCCTTATCCATATATTTTTGTCTCATGACTACTCCAGTGGCAGCAGCCCTAGAAACAGCATCACATGCACACTTGATATAATATTTAGTAACCTATTATGGCCCTGTAGACTTTTCTGCCGCATCTATCAAAAGCTTGGCTATCCTCATCATTAGAACAAGGTTAGCAGAAGACAATGTTTTAGTACTTCTCTCTGTATACGAGGAAATAATGGCAGGGTATGCAAAAGAGTTCTTACAAGAGATACCTGTGGATATCTGGGACTCTACAGAACCAATTAGGTTTCTTTGGAACATGGTGTCAGGAATCTGGTGAGAATGATACAGCAAGAAAAAACACCCTAAAAAGGCACCCAAAACAGGAGGGACGATCACAGGTTTAGCAGGTTCCATGTTGAGGAATTTACAATACCGCTTTACAGGATCAGATGTCTCTTAACCTTTCCACTTGAAACATTATTGAAGCAGCATCACCAAAAGAAATTTCATCACTTGGGGAATTTGAAGAAAGGGTATCAGATTCTGATTCACAAGCTTTGGCAGAGAATACTTGTGAAGCATAATCCTTTCTGCTATGATTCTGACAAAATTTCTGCTTCCGAAAAAGAAGGAACTCTCTTCATCTTGATAGGAGTGTAACAGGAAGAAGATGTGAAAGAATGCTAAAAAGATTGGATGGCCTTAAATAATTTAGGGAAAAATTAAATCTACCAGTGCCAATTTTTAAAAGGAGTAGTACAAGAAATAAAGAAATTATGTTCTTACCATAACATTCCATTTGCATTGTCGATCTTCTTTCATTCTTGATGAATGGGACCCTATTCAGACGCCTCAGAACCGGCTCGGCCATTACACAGCTTGTGCCAGCCAAAAACTCACGAGCTAAGGCTCTACCCACAATGCCCCTCTCTCCATTATCTCAGATCAAGTTTGCAGCTAAAGTATAGGATATCAGAAGCCTAGTCTAAGGAATACTCTAAAAGACCTCCCAGAACAAAAATTCGAACCTACAGAAGTCCTTTGGAGGGGGCAGGAGGGTGGGATGCCAAGAAGGAATTAAGATCGATAACAAAGATGGAACATTATGGTAAGAACATAACTTCTTTACCTGATGTTGTCAATCTTCATTCATTCTTCACAAATGGGACAGAGTCCCCAGCTACTTTAAATCCTGGGTGGCCCTAAGGAAGGATATTTCTGAGCACCATAGAGCCAAAGGATGCTTTTCCCCCGGAGACCATATCCAATTTGTTATGTGTGATAAAAGTATGGGGAGTGACCCATGTTGTGGTTGAGCATATTTCTTCCATGGAGGCCTTGGAATGAAAAGCAGCTAAGGTAGATACAGGCCTGGTGGAATGTGCTTTAATAGGCGCAGGCAACTTGCGATTGCAAACTAAAGTAACACAATCACTAAGCCATTTTGATAAGGTAACTTTTTAGAAAGGTTTGCCCAAGGTTGAACCTGAAAATGACAAATAATTGGTCTGATTTCCTAGACTGTTTGGTTCTGTCAAGATAAAAACATAGCTGTCTGTGATCATCTAACAAATGCAAGCAGTATCCACCTTTATTCGAAAATTTCGGGAAGATGATGGGCAAGTCTATAGTCTGGTTAATATTAGATTCTGAATCCACTTTAGAACCAATCTATCCTTCCTTCCTAAATGACACCCTGTCCTTATGAAAAATCACATAAGGGTGTTTGACACAAAGCCTGCAATTCAGAAACTCTGTTGGCAGAATTGATGGCCACCACAAAAAGAGTTTTCCATGACAGAAGTTTGAGATCGCAAGTAACTGCTGGCTCAAAGGGCTGACGGACGAAAGATTGTAGCACTAAAGTCAAATGCCATTGAGCTATAGCATCCTTGAAAGGGGGCTTTAGACGTATAGCGCCTTTAAGAAAAGTTTTGGATAAACGATGGGAAATCAAGGTATGATCATCAAACCCATTGTGAAAATTGGAAATGGCTGCTAACTGGACTTTAATGGTGGAAGCCAAAGCAGCTAGCTCAAAAAGTGATGCCAGAAACTCCAAGATCTTCTCAACTAGTGATGAAAAGGGGTCTACATTTTTTGTATGGGCCCAGATAGAGAATCTCTTCCATTTGCTAAGATAGAGTTTACTAGTGGATGGTTTATGAGAGGCCAAGAGGATCTTCTGTACTGGGGAAGATAAATTGTTTAGCCTGGTAATTAATGGAATTGGAGATACCAAGCTGTCAGCTTAAGACTGTGAAGATTCGGAAGCACCAATCCCTGTGGCTGAGATAACAGGTCTGGAACTAAATCCAGAATCCAAGGACGGTGAATCAGGTGAGCCAAAGAAAGGGAACCAGACTTGACGGGGCCAATAGGGTGCAATGAGGATCACTTTGCTGCTGGGCTTTCTTCAGGAACAGAGGGATCAGAGGAACTGGGGGAAATGCATAAAGAAGCCCCGGGGGCCAATCGAGGAGAAGAGTGTCTCTTGGGGACTCCCCCTGCAGTGGAATTAGGGTAAAGCAGCTGCTGCATTTGTTTATTGATGAGGCGAACGGATTGCAGCAAGGCTGGCCCAGAGACAAAAGATTTTTGTTATATTGTGACTGAGAGACCACTCATGAGGCAAGAATATGCATCTCCCCAGTTTGTCTGCTATCATGCTGGAACTTCCCAAGATATGCGTTGCTATTAAAAAGTGGATGGAAGTAACAGTCCATTGTCAAATCCTGAGGGCTTCCCAACACCAGGGGGTAGGATCTGGTTCCACCCTGCTTGTTGATGTATCAGACTACTGACAAGTTGTCTGACTGAATTGCAACTGGCCCCGAAGGAAGGGCATACTGAAAGGCTTGCAACACTAGAAGTACCGCCCTCAGTTCTAAGACATTTCTGTGCAAGTTGGCCTCTTGTGGGGACCAGTTACCTTGAACTGTTCTTCCAGATAATGCCCCCCCCCCCAAATCTGGGAAGCTTTCATGGTCACTACGGCTGTGGGAGGCAAGGGAGTGAAGGCGCGGTTCCATACGTTTTCTTCTGACTCCATCCACCACAATAGATCTTTCTTGCAGCGATTTGTTATTACAATTGGGTAACACATCAGCTATGTCAGGATTGACCATTGCGTTGTCAAGTGCCACTGAAGCAGCCTCATATGAAACCTTGCAAGGGGCACTGCCACAGATCCCACAGCTTGTAAGACTAGAAGAGCAGGAACTTTGTTTTTGGAAATGATTAACTGCACTTGCGAATTCAATTTTTGTAGCCTGTGTAGAGGGACAGAGGCTATACAAGAAACTGTATCGAGGTGTGCGCCTATAAATTCTTGGTCTTGCGTTGGAGTTAGCTGGGATTTTTCTACGTTGATCGTAATGCCCAAAGTCTGAGAAAGGTTCAACATGAAGTCTGTGGCTTGAAGCAGTAGACGCCTGTTGGGGGTAGTGAGGAGCCAGTCATCTAGGTATGGAAACACTCGGAATCTGCATTAGCCTCAAGTGAGCTGCTAACGCTACCAGGCATTTGGTCAGCACCCTGGGGGCTGTGGTGAGACCAAAAGGTAGCACTCTGAATTGGAAATGACTGTCTCCCAGCCGAAGTGAAGAAACCTTCTGGAGTGTTTGTTCATCTTTATGTGGTAATACACATCCTTAAGATCTACACAGCACATCCAATCATTCTCCTCCAGAAAAGGGAGGATAGACTGAACCATGACCATCCAGAATTTTGATTGCTGAATGAACTTGTTCAGACAGCTGAGATGTAAAAGTGGTCTCCAGTCCCCTGTCTTTTTTGGCAATAGAAATAATCTTGAGTAAACTCCGCATCCTCTTTGGTCTGCTGGGACTTTTTGAATCTCTACAGCTGCTTGATCACTCTGATTGGGTGAAACATCTGAGATTAATTTTGGGGACTTTTGAAAGAGAGTGAAGGGAATTCTGTAACCTCTGGTGATAATTCTCTGCACCCAATTATCTGGAGTTATCAACAGCCAGGCTGTTTGGTGCAGTGAAAAATCTTCCCCCGACTGCTTCCAGAGGTAAGCAATTGGGCCTCCGTTCAGGAGCGCTGGTAGGGCTGTCCACAGCCCTTATTTCGCAGACCTCCTCTGCCACAAGGAGGGCATCTTCTATTAGAACTCCCCTCTCTCTGCCCTGAGGGGAGTATTCACCATGTTTGTCCTGAAAAGGCCCTTGGGATTTTTTGAACCACATTTTTTCCACTCCTCTGATTCCTAGAGTAGGATCTTTGAGGAGTGGAGAAAAATGAACGTCCACAGCAGACAGGGTTCTTTCCATCTTTTTCACACCTGCCTAGTGTGTCTGACTTTGGGGCCAAGCAAGGAAGATTCATCAATAGCAGCACTGACGAAGGAAGACTTGAAAGGTTCTGCGAAGTCACACAAGCTCAACCAGGCGTGACACCTTATGGCAATGCCTGAACCCGCTGCCCTAGTCATTCCTTTGGTTGCATGAACGATAAGCTGCATGGACAAATTCAATATAGACTACAGGGTGGCAAGCTCAGAGGCAACTTTATCCGTACCTCTTCAGACACAGCTCCACCTAGGGTATCAGACAGCTCCTTTATCAGATCCCTTTCAAGTCTAAGTGTGCCATGAAGTTCAAGGACCTAAGAGCGAAGGTCGATGATCCAAAAACCCGCTTCCCAAACCTGTCCAGCATCCAAAACTCTTGGTTAGGAGGATGGACAGTGGAATTCTCCTCAGCAAGTTCCTTTTTGGTGGCCACCACCACCAACATGACGTTGACTGATAAACCCTTGCCCCAATGAGGCCCCAATGATGCTGATCTTCAGGAGCTGTTAAAATTTTGCCTGGCCTCTGGGGAATCTGCGCTATAGAATCAGGAGCCTTCCTCGCCCATTGCGCAATCAGTTTAAGGTCATCACTGGGAGGGGTCACCCAGGAAGTAGATGGGCGAGCACAGAAAGCCTACCCTGTTCTTACACAGATTCCTTTGAGGATGGGTAGGTGGTCTTCCAATCACTCCTCTCGAATGAGACATCCTCGGGGGTGACCGGGGGGAACCCTCCCCTTCATCGTAAACTGTGTCTTCAGTGACACATTCTTCTGGGGTATCTAGAAGCTTCCTCTTGCAAGTCTTCTTACAGGGTGGCTCCTCAGTGGAGATCTCTGGGGAGGACTCCGAAGAAGAGGGACCCTGAACAGGGATATCTTGCCGCTTTGGTGCCTGCTAAGCCCACATGAGAGATGGTGACGGCTGCAATCCAGAGAGTACTAATATGTGACGCACTGATGTAGAAGGGGCCAGCTGATAGCCCACAGAGGCTATAGCTCTCTCCATAAGCTGGAAGGCATGCCCCTCCGAAGAGGGATGGGAGCCCAAAACAGAGAAAGACAACCTCAGAACCGGGGTCACACCCCACTCTGAAGGACTGCCCTCCAAAACAGGAGCCAGGGGAGAGCAAGAAACTCTCAAGGTTCCGAGGGCCAAAGATTGCCCTGAGCAAACAATCTGTACAGTAATGAAGCCCACGAGGAACAGACAGCCAAACCACGGCCCCGGGTGACTATCAGTTCTGTTGGAGACAGAGCCGAACCCAATACTGAAGGAGCTTCTGCCAGCACCAGCAAAGCTGGAACTGGGGTAATTGAAGTGGTGGGCTTCAAACCAATAAAAGAGGTCAGACGAGGATAATCCGGAGGAGTCCTGGGAGAACAGGCCTTGGCTCTAGGAGGGAGGGAGGTCTGAGTGGGTGTGAGAATACCCCTGGCCACCAAAATCTGATCTACCAATCTCACCACATCTAGCTCGGAAAGACTTCTGGTTGAACGGACAGACATCCCCAAGGGAGAGACTGGTCTATCCACAAAAGCGCTGGGGAGTTGACCCAGAAAGGAGTCTGTAGAAGGAGAATACCTTGTTCTGGGAAGTACAATTACTTCGATCTTCGGTACAGTATGCTGTGGAACAGATGGAGAAGTTGGAACCAAGTGGGAAGTCAGGGTTGCTGGAGCCAACGAGGTAGTCTGTGCCGAGACTGGCAGGGTCAGTGCCGAGGAAGTCAATATCAGTGCAGAAACCATCGGTACTGATGGGAACATAACTGTCGGTGCCGAAGGCTGTGCCACAGTCAATTTGGGAACTTTACCCTTTGGTCCTGAAGAAACTGATGGAACCAATGACTTGTGAGATTTGGAGTCTGGTGCCGGTGGTGAGCTCGGCACTGAATGGCTTTTCTTTAATTTCAGTTTTGGAAGACTCTGGCTTAGAGAGGGCTTTATCAAAGGAGGATTTTAACAATCCCTTTAAAATCAGTTTGTTCTGACGTTCTGCCAAAGTTCAGGAACTGAAATCCTGGCAGATCTTACAGACTGTCTCAAGTGGGATACACCCAAACAATATATGCACAAAAGATGTCCATCTGAACTGGGCATCTTTCTTCCACAATCTTGGCACTGCTTGAAGCCCGAAGTGTCTTTCTGCTTCTCCACCATTTTAAAGAACTCACACACACACACAATTACTCTAAAAAGAGAATGGAAGGGAGACCTACCAACAATGGCCGGAAGAAATACCAATAATAGGCAAGGAGAAGAGGAAGATATCAGCAATGGTATCGAAGAGATTACCCAAGAGGTAGAAGGAGAAAGGGGGGGGGACAAATTACCACTGATGGTAATGGAGAACACAGTTAGGTAAAGAAAAAGGGGTAGAGATTATATACATATATACATGCACACACACACGCACACACACACTATTATATATATGTGTCTCTCTCAACACACTCTCGTCAAAGATAAGTGCAAGAAACAGGTTTTGAAGGAAAAAAGATACAATATAAGCGCTAAGCTGGAGAGTATAGATTGACGCGTCCTGATAGCAGCAAATGAGATCTGGTGTAATGGAGAGAGGGGCATTGCGGGCAGAGCCATAGCTTTAGAGTTTGTTCCGAGGAGTCAGAACAGAGTCCCATTTGTCAAGAATGAATGAAAATTTACAACATCAAATCAAATGTTTGGTCTTCTTACTGCAATTTTTAGGAGTGTCCAGATACGTGATCTTGGGGATCAAAGCCATAAGTTGGATATTCATTAGAAGCTCAACCTCAGACAGGATAACATGTGGTTCTCCATTCCCAGCTGACTCTGCTGGATGGTCTGTTGGCACATGCAAGAGTCCTGGGCCATAGACGACTTTGATAGGGATGTGCTACAGAAACCACAAAGCAGACTGACCAAGGACTGCATAAAACGCCTCAGCACAGTAGACAGCTTCATACTGTACAAGAGCAGAAGACATATAGGTTCTGTCATCACCTTCTTTTTCTTGGCCTGGGGGGTAGGTCCATCACTGAGGATCAGATGACATGGGAATTGTCATCAAGTCCCTCGCATGCCTGCTTTTGATAAATACATCAAGGAATTTAGCCCACTCCTAACTGTTTTTGGAGTACAAAAAAGGCAAATAAGACATTATCCTAACAGTGTTCCTCACCTAGGTAAAAAAACACAAAATTTAATGAGTAACCTTGTACAGGACTTTGCTCCCACAGCTACAACTGTGATTTCTGCAAGACATAACTAAGATTTTGTTCAAATCTCTAGGTAAAAAAATGAAGGGTTCTCAATGGGGTACATATCTGCATGAAGTCCAAGCAGCTGAAACAGACCACCGGTAAAAGAAGCAAAGCTCATGAAAGTCTACAGACATATACTAATGGCAAGTGAGCTCTACTTTTTGACACATCTATGAGAGATGCAACCATATAGCCAAACTAGAGGCTAAGCTCTCTCAACTCAGTACTGGCATAACCAGTCAGGAGGAGAAGGAAACCACACTCACTACAATTCCAGTCTCACATAGACCTACCACGACAGCAAACCAAACACAATCACACAAAAACATACTCGGAGGCTCTAAATAAAGATCTGCCTAAGCAGCAGAGACCTCCAAAGCAGACACCCAAGAAACCGCTACCCCAAAACAAAACACGTGCAACACATATCTCACAAAGCCAGTGTGCCGAACAGTCACATCCCTTAAGACTAAATAACACACCTGATACACTTGTAATAGGTGACTCTATCATCAGGCACATTGACGTCCCGCTCACCAGGCTGAACAAGGACAGGGTCACGGTGAGCAGCCTGTCGGGCGCTAGGATCCGCCACATAACACAAGCACTCAGGTCACTCCAAGGCAAGTACAAATATGACTCAGTCATTGTCCATGCTGGTGTGAATGACCAGAGAAGTACCTCCCTGGACTACATGAAAAGAGACAGAGGAGCTCTCTGAGCATGTAGCCCAGGCTGGTATGACCCTGACCTTGAGTAGCATCTTACCCTCACCAAGAATGATGCCACAATATGAAGACAAGATGATCAATTTCAACAACTGGCTTAAGTACTGGTGTCATTCAAAGGGGATCCAATGCCTGTCAGCTTGGGATGATATGCTCGACAAGCCATGATGCTTCACTAGGGACGGCTTGCACCTGTCACCCCTGGGCTTTTGGATATTGGCAAAGGCTCTTGCTACCCCCATAGTGCCTTTTTTCGGCAAGGCTCAAAAGACAAACCCACCTCCATAGGTATCACAAGGGATAAGAAACTAAGAGTAATGCTACTCAACGCCAGAAGTCTAAACCTCAACATGCACGCACTCGAAACTCTCCTTAGCATGGAGAACATCGATATCTGTGCAGTAACAGAAACCTGGTTCAGGGCTCCCGAGAGCACCCCAGCACTACCAGGTTATACCTCATACCATGCTTTTCGGCCCCAAAACTTGGACCGAACCACAAAAGGAGGGGGAGTATCGATATTCATCAAAGATACCCACACCTCCAGGTTGGTGGCAAAGCACGAAGCATCAGAGACTATCCATGTGCAACTAACAGTGGGTAAAACTGCCTTCCAGTTTATAGCCTGCTACAGACCACCCTCCCAAACCCAGGAACCCCACTCGGCCTTCCTGAGAACACTGGAAAATATGAAGGTCTCTCCAAACACCATTATATTGGGTGACTTCAACTACCCAAAGATAGACTGGGAGCATTACTCTAGCTCCAACACCATAGCCCAAAGGTTCCTAGAATTTATAAACTCAAATGCTATGGAACAACTTGTTACCACTCCCACAAGAGGGGAAAACATACTGGACCTGATCATCACCAACATGGGGACTCTATGCTCCAGACCAGAAGTGTATCCCTCACTGGTAAGATCAGACCATAAACTAATCTCACTGGATATTCTCATCCCGAGCCCACCCCCTGCCCAGAAAACCACAGTGAAAAAAGTAGTTTTGTACCTACCATAAATGTAGATGTTCGAGTGCTAATACAGCTGCAGTCATAACAGATGGGTTTTCCTGCCGTCAGGCGGGTCCTCGGTCGGCCGAATTCCAAAGTCTAGGTCCGGCGTCGGATGTCGTCGCTTCTTCCCTGATGTCAGTGTGACAGGGGTATAAAAGAACCAGCCAACGCAATTTTCTTCAGTTTTTCTTGCCCCAGATGTCAGGTGCCCCCAGAAGGAAGGCAACACATAAATTTATGTAAAAATGCAATGCAATATAATCAAAAAACAGTAGTTGCAAGCAAATACACCATAAAAGAATACCCCAATCAGGTTGTATGAGGAGGTGTTAGTTATTAGGCCTGTCCCAAGAGGGGAAGGAGGGAGTGAAACCTGGACTGCAGCTGTATTAGCACTCGAACATCTACATTTATGGTAGGTACAAAACTGTACTATGTTCATCGTGCATACAGCTGCAGTCATAACAGATGGGTAGAATCCCAAAGCTAAGAAAGGGGTGGTAGGCACTAGGTGGAACTAGGAGGAGCCAGGATGCCCTGCAAGACTGCAGTAGCAAAGCCTACTCTAGATTTGGAGTATAATGGTAGGTGATAGTGCTTGGAGAAAGTATGTACAGAACTCCAAGTGGCTGCTTCCAAAATATCGTTGGTAGGAACCCCCCTGAGGAAAGCTGCAGAGGTAGCTGTGGCCCTTGTGGAGTGAGATCTGATGCCTGCAGGTACAGTTTTACCATGAAAAGAGTAACAAAAGTGTATGCAGTGGGCTATCCATTTTGAGATTGTCTGTTTGGAAATAGGCTTCCCTTGAGCTCCTGTAGCATAGGACACAGAGTTGCTCTGATTTTCTGAAAGGCTTTGTTCTGTCCAAATAATAACGTAGCTGTCTGTGAATGTCCAAGGAATGTAGTAGTCTCTCCCCTTTGTTTTGAGGATTAGGGTAAAAGGTAGATAAGTGGATAGCCTGATTCAAGGCTACCCTGGATACTATCCTTGGCATAAAGGAAGGATTGGTTCGTAAGGAAACTCTGTCCTGATGGAAAATGATGAAAGGCTGCACAGCCATGAGGGCTTGTAGTTCCGAAACCCTGCGAGCTGAGGTGATAGCCAGAAGGAAGGCCATTTTCCAGGACAAATATTGCAGTTCTGTTGAAGCAGCTGGCTCAAAAGGAGGCAAGGTCAGTTTTTCTAGAATGAAATTGAGGTCCCAAAGCAGGTACTGGTTGTTTCCTGGGGGGTTTTATATTCTTAGCCTGTCTGAGGAACTGTCTTAAGAGGGGATGAGAGAATAAAGGAGGATCAGTGTTGTATTCTGCAGAAATGGCTGAAGCATGGATTTTGATGGAGGAGAATGAAAGTCCACTGCTTAGCATCTCAGCTAGGTACTGTAACATTTGAGGTAAATTCACTATTCCAGGATTCTGACCCTTTTTCTGATTCCAGGCACAAAACAGTTTCCATTTTGCGGAGTAGGCTTTTCTAGTAGAAGGCCTTCTGGCCTCCAAAATGACATCCTGCACCTCCTTGGAGAGTAGGGTCTGTTGTGAATCTTCCATGTGGCTAGATTGAGTGTTTTCAGCTGACTGTGAAGAGTTTTGAAGTTGTGCTGAGTCAGTAGAAGAGGCATTACAGGCAGGATCCATGGTGGGGAATGCGTCAGGCTCCTCAGGAGTGGGTACCAGTGTTGTCTTGGCCAGTCTGGAGCAATGAGAATCATCTATGGTCTGTCTGCTCTGGTTTTTAATAGAACTTTGGGCAGCAGAAGAAAAGGTGGAAAGGCATAAACTGTCATTGTTGTCCAACTGAAAGAGAGTGTTGTCCACTTTCCAGGCCTGTGGATGAAAGGTCCTTGAGCAGAATTTTGTCAATTGTTGATTTCTGTGGGAGGCAAAGAGATCTATGTCTGGCCTTCCCCATGCTTGAATTATTTTTGTAAAAACTTGAGGATGCAACTTCCATTCGTGTGGATCGGTCATATTTCTGGCTTAGGTTGTCTGCCAGCGTGTTTTCCTTGCCTGGCAGGTACTGTGCTTGAAGTTCGATTTGTAGTTCCAGAGCCATGTTCCAAAAAGACATGGCTAGCCTGCATAGGGGGTATGAATGGGTTCCTCCCAGTTTGTTTATGTACCACATTACTGTGGTGTTGTCTGTCCCTATCAATAGCTGGCCTGGATGCAGTAGGTCTTTGAAAGCCATAATAGCATTTATTACTACTAGCATTTCCTTTTGATTGATGTGTAGGTGCTTTTCTTTTTGGGACCATTTGCCCTGAATGCACCGATCTGTCATGTGCACCCCCCCAAGGCGTAGTCCGAGGCGTCTGTTGTGATGACTTGATTTGCTTGAGGCTTGCAGAATGGGAGACCTGTGTTTCTTTGGCATGCTTGAGCCCACCACAGAAATTCCTTTTGAAGACATGGAATCAGTGGTATCATTGTTTCCAAACTGTGGCTGTGTTGAGACCATAAGTTTTTTAGGTACCATTGAAGTTTCCTCAGATGGGATTAGCAGGATGCAAGATGCCATGAATCCCAGAGCCTGCAGGATTTTCCTTGCAGACAGCCTGGTGAAAGTTGCCAGTTTTCTGAAGTATTGAGTTAGTTGCCCTTGTTTCTCTGGCGTGAGGTAGGCCATCTGGGTATTTGTATTCAAGCTGGCACCCAGGAAAATTATTGTTTGAGAGGGTATTAGCCTTGATTTCTTTTTGTTGACTGTGTATCCCAGAGAGTTCAACAACATTATTACAAACGCCATATGTTTCAGAAGTATGTGCTTGCTGTCCGCTTGGATCAGGCAGTCGTCCAAATATGGGTATATTTGTATCCGTTGAAGTCTGCAGTAGGCAATTACTGATGCCAGGCATTTCGTGAACACTCTGGGCGCAGTAGATAAGCCAAAGGGCAATGCAGAGAATTGATAATGGGTTGAACCTGCAAGAAATCTGAGGTATCTTCTGCAATCTTGTCTGATTGGGACATGCAGGTATTCCTCCTTGAGGTCCAATGTTACCAGCCAAGACTCCTTGCCCAGCATGGGAAAAAGCTGCTGTAATGTGAGCATCTTGAATTATGGCACGAGTAAAAATGTGTTTAGGATGGATAGGTCCAAAATAGGTCTCCAATCTTTGCCCTTCCTTGGTACCAGGAATAGTCTGGAATAAAAACCTTGACCCTGTTCTTGTGCAGGTACCTCTTAAATAGCTTTCATGTCCATGAGATCTGAAATTTGTTTTTGTGCCTCTGCCCTTTGATTGTGTGGCAGGTTTGGCATGCCTCTCATTTTTGGAAGAGTGTGAAAGTGGAATCTGTAGCCTCTGTCTATAATGTCCAGGATCCATTTGTCTTTTGTGACAATATGTCAATTTTTCGAAAATAATGCCAGTTTTCCGCCTAAAGGTGCTGCCATTTGAGCCTTGCTTGGCATGCAAAGGGGAAAGTCATTGGTTCTGCTTTCTGAATGGCTGTGAACTATCCTCACCACCTCTTTGTGTAGGTGCTTGCCATTGTCTGCCTCTAAACAATCCTTGAGATTGCCCTCTACCCCTCGGACGCCTGCATCTACCTCTTTGAGGTCTGTCCGTGGCTGGAAAGGACCAATTTTTTGAAGGCCAATTTCTACTGAAACGTGGAGGTTGTACCTGTAGGAAATCTTTCACTGTTTGCATTGATTTTGCCTTTTCCTCCATTTTCTTTAATACCTCCTCAGCTTTAACACCAAACAATACATCTTTTTGAAGAGGTGCATCTAGTAATTTAGCTTTGACATGATCTGGTAAGGTTTGCTCTTTGAGCCAAGCATGTCTACGTATGACTGATCCTGTAACAGCAGCTCTACATGAGGCCTCTAAAGCATCAAAACCACATTGCAAGGTATGTTTACCCACTTGCTCTGCACTATGTAACAAATCCTGCAACTCCTTCAAGTCTGGTTGTTCAGGTTGTGACATTTTGCTTTTCAACTGTGATAACAGAAACTGTTGGTAAACATATGGAACTGACAGTTTAATGCCCTCATGGTTAAGGTGGCCGAGGTGTATACCTTTTCCCCCCACCTTTCTAAAGCTCTGGAATCTCTTTCTGAAGGTAATGGATTTTTAGCAGTGGAGGCCTTAATTCCCTTGGGACCCTGTGAAATAGTTTCTGGGTCAGCCGCATGGCTTTTGTATAGGAATTGGTGTGAATCAGGAACCCAGTAATACCTGTCAGACTTGACTGGAGCTGGAGGTAAAGAATCTGGGTTGAGGCAGGCCTCCGAATACACATCATCTAGTATGTCTAAGACAGGAGATATAAGCAGAGGCCTATGCTGAGGGAGCAAGAGGAAATCCCTAAGCCTTTTCTTGGAGTCTGAGTACTCTTGGCCTTCCCAGTGGAAGTGTTCCCTCAAGGTATGTAAGGTTTCCCCAAAAGAGTAATCCTCAGGGGGGGAGACAGAGGGAATGGACTCCTCTGCATCAGAATCTTCAAATGGGGAGTATGAATGTTCCTGGTCTTCAGAATGTTCTGAAATAATGGAGGCCTGGTCCGTGGAAGGGGATTCTTCCTCCACTCTGGGCCTTTTGTCCGGGGGGGGGGGGGGGTTGGGAACCCCTGATAAGAGTAATCAAATCCTCAGCCATTTTGAGCATCTGCTTTTTAGGCATGGGGCCTTGAGAGGGACCCTGTGGAGCTTGTCTTTTAGTATGCATGGCTGCTTTAGACTTAGTGAAAGCCTTGATGGATAAAGAAGAAGAAGAAGGCCTGAAGACACCTTGAGAGGTGGCAGGCCTATCTAAACTCTGAGTTTCCCCCGCCAAGAGTGGCTTCGGTATCTGTAGTCGGGGTGTGGGCCGAAGAGCCTGCGACCTCGGGCACAGAAGACACCGCCAATGAAGTGTCATCGGTAGTCAGGGTCTGCGTAGGCGCCTCGTTGAGAACCGGAGCACTGTAGTCGGCTTTAGCGTGGTGTCGGTAGAAGTCGCGGACCTCGTATGTCGGTCCCTATCTTTGTGTCTTTTACTCAAAACTGGAGTCTGAGCATCCGACAACATAATGTAATTAAACTTTTTGCCAAAATAGTGTTGGGCGAACTCCGCCCGATGCTTAATAGTGCGTCTGTTGAATGAAGCACAAAAACGACAGGCTGAGACGTCGTGGTCTGGGCCTAAGCAAGGAATGCAGAGGGAATGAAAATCCTTATGCGGTATTTGCTTCCCACATGAAATGCAATTATTAACTTTGTCTGACATCGGTCTGAGGCAAGAAAAGTTTCACCAACGGGGTACTTAGCTTTCAAGAAGACTTCGGTTGAAAAATATTCGTAATCTCAGGAGTTGGCCGACCGGCACTTGCGAACTGCTTCTGCTTCGGGCACCGCGCGGCAAGAAAGACTGAAGAAAATGGCGTTGGCTGGTTCTTTTATACCCCTGTCGCACTGACGTCAGGGAAGAAGCGACGACATCCGACGCCGGACCTAGACTTTGGAATTCGGCCGACCGAGGACCCGCATGATGGCAGGAAACCCCATCTGTTATGACTGCAGCTGTATGCACGATGAACATCTTCTCTAAAGCAAATTTCACACTCCTCAAAACCGAGGTGGAATCCTTCAAAGCCCCCGGGCCTGTGGAAAATACGGCCCAGACCGCAGAATCCTTTAAAAACAACGCATTCTATGAACACCTTCAGGAATGCATGGATCATGCGATCCCAAATAAAACCAAGACCCAATCCTACAAAGGCAGACGTCCTGTCTGGTGGACCCCAGCCATAAACAAACTATACAATAGAAGGAGGAAGCTACTAAATGATAGAGCAAAATCCCAAAAAGGGAAGGCATCACTGATCAGTATTAGCAAAAAACTACGGGCACTCATAAAATTGTCTAAGGCCAGCTTCGAGAGAAAAATTGCACAGGACACTACGGATAATCACAAGGCTTTCTTTAGTTCTGTTAGGAACCTGGGTGGTAATTCCCAGATATGCTCAGAATTAGTCCAAAATGACAAAAAATACACCGAACCCACAGACATTGCCAACATCCTAGATGATAGGTTCAGCGCAAACTTCTCACCCCCCCCCCCACCAAAAGGGCAGATATCTATCCCAGCAGAGTGCTGCCCCCCTGACATCTCAGATGTTCAGGAAAGAGCCGCCTTCTCCAAAGCAAAAAACACAGCATCAATGGGACTAGACGGTGTCCCGGGCTGCGTCCTACATGAACTCCAAGAAGAGCTAAACCCAAACATAAAACCACTGTTCAAGCTCAGCCTTACTACAGGACATGTGCCCAAAGAGTGGCGTACAGCAACAGTGGTCCCTCTCCATAAAGGTGGTGCCTCAACGGATCCTGGAAACTATCGCCCCATAAGCCTGACTAGCTTGGTCTGCAAAGCTATGGAAAGGATCATCATGGACCTCATAAATAAAGATATTGGGGACCTACAGACACTGGATCCTACCCAGTTCGGCTTTGTTAAGGGCAGATCATGCCTCTTAAACCTGGTTGATTTCTTTGAAACAGTCAACAAGGCCATTGACGAGGGGAAGGTGGTCCACACAGCCTACCTGGACCTCGCAAAAGCCTTCGATACAATACCCCACTCAGGCATTATAGATAAGCTCACCAGCTTAAATATAAACCCCTATTGTCACTAGATGGATTGCAAACTGGCTCAAGGACAGAACCCACATGGTTAGAATTGCTGGAGCCATGTCAGACTCCAAACCAGTTACAAGTGGTGTCCCACAAGGCTCAGTCCTGGGACCTCTCTTGTTCGGTATATATTTCTCGGAGGTACAGGCCAGCACGGAAGGACTGTGGCTGACCAAGTTCGCAGATGACTGCAAACTGGGCGCCATAATCAACTCTCCAGCCGACACAAGCATCCTCCAAAAGGGCCTCATAGAAACAGACAACTGGTGCCAGAGCCATGGCCTCAAGCTAAATGCCAAAAAGTGTAGTCATCCCCTTTGGCAAAAACAAAGTGCCCACAAATTACCACATAGGTGGTAATCCATTAAGTACAGAAGAAGTAATTAGGGACCTGGGGACCCAAGTTGATAGCAATCTCTCATTTGACAACCACGTGGCCAAAGTGGTTAGAAAAACATTTTATATAGCCCACCTAATCATGAAGGGATTCACATCTAGATCAGGGGAGGTTCATCGTGCCTCTTTACTCATCCCTCATGAGGCCCATAATTGAGTACAATGCCCCTTTTGGGATGTACCTTACCAGGCACCTGCAGCAACTTGGAAAGACCCCAAAAGTACCTCACCAAGAGGATCAAAGGGCTCAAATAGATGCCATATGCTGCCCGCTTAAAGAAACTCCAGCTCTACTCAGTGGCATACCGCCTGTTCAGAGGCGATCTCTGCCTGACGTATAAAGCCATGTCCAACCCGGAATTAATGGACATGCTGCACCTCAGAAAATCCAAATCCCATCGAGCTACGCGCTCAAGAGACTTGAACCTCAGCACTGAAATAAACAGGACATGCTGGAGGGACAGATTCATAACCCAGAGGTTCCCTTCACTCTGGAATAAAATCCCAGTCCAGATTAGGCAGAGTCCCTCATTGACTCTCTTCAAGAGGAATCTTGAGTGGATGGGAGATCGTAGGTTTACCCCGGGTATCACTTCTGTATCACTGTTAGACAGAGGCACAGTATACTAACCTCGAAAAAGGGCATAGCAAAATAAATTTAAAATGGGTGGCGAAAGCCAAACACATTCTGGCTAGGCTTATAAATGCCCTAGGGAAGATAGCCTAGTATGAACCTATGAACCTATAAAACATTGTCTTGTGCTAAAGGTGGATGTATGGTGCGTGAGGAAAATGTGTGAAGCTTTGTAGGCAGCCTGAATGTATCACATCTTTGGCAGAATGCATTCCATATTAACTCATTCACTCCAATGGAGCTCAGGAAGTTTGCACTCTAACTTCCAATGGGTGGAGCCTAAGTCTTTTGACAGAATCAAATTATGTCTTCACATTTCAAACAAATGTTCATATCTCTGCAACCACAGGGGCTATGAAAGAAGTGTAAATGGTAAACTACTCAGTATCAACTATTTATAGTGGTAATATTCTTTAGGTTCTAGGTCTTAAACTGAATTGTTATAAGTCACAGTAAACACAGTAACTATTACATTTATAATATATATCTCAGCAAGCACTCAAGTTATACACATACTGTCAGCAGCATTTTATTCATCTAGCTGAGAGCTTTATATTTGATGAAACACTAGTCAGAGAATGAAGTACCTCAGTTCATTAACAAAATGTGTCAATAACCAAAGAACGAGGTATCAAACAAGGCTCTGGCACAAAGAATTTATTGAACAATAAAAAAATCACTGTATCACAGTAAGCGCTTTTGCATCTAACAAGGACGCTTTTCAGACTATGAAAAAACATCCTGACACCTGCTTCTTTTAAACATCACCCAAGCAATTATTCAATTAAACAATCAATTAACATAATGAATAAATATTTACGAACAATGCTTACGAACATCATTATAAGAAAATACCGCACATTCAAAAGCACCTCGTGCAACAATATAAATTGCTCTATAGCAAAAAGATAGTAAATGAATATTACATATCCATAAGACTCTAAAAATATATATAAATAAATATGTATGCATCTTTGTGACTGATGCATTTTAACCTTCCTAACGACAGCAGATGGCACTATAAAACCACATGCTATAACTATTCGTTCTAAAAAGCAATAAACTTCAATGATAAATACAGATGGCACCAACCTAGCAAATATCTATTTTAGGTAAGTGATAAATGTTAATATGACATAATAATATGACATAAGAACTAAATGATTCAATGAATGATCTGTGAAAAACACAAGAAAAAATATCAAATATAACAAAGCATTTATCCCTATGTATATAAAAATATCCATGTGTATGAAACAAAACATATACATAAAACTGATATAAAATAAAATGCCTCAAAACATGAACTTAATGTCTTAAATACCCATCTACTAAAATGGCTTCAAAGATACTTCAGCATTCAACCTAATAATCCACCTCATTTCAGACTTCTCTGTGGAATCCTTAAAATTACCTAATCTAACATTCTTAAATTCCAGAGCTAGAAATAAAAACTTATGAGTTAGATTGTTACTATGAACATGTTAAGCCAGTGCATTACTTTCATCTTCCCTATTAATAGCATATAAATGTTTCCTAACATGCTCACATAATATGCAGTTAGTTTTGTCTACATAAAATGCAGGACACTTGGTACAATATGCTAAATATACCATGTCCCTTGTCTTACAATCTGCGTAATGGGTAAACCTACACACTTTGCTAGTGGTGGGATGGACAAATCTATTGCTACAGTAAACTCTCAGTTAACCAGCACCCAAGGGGATCGTTAGATGTTGGATAACTGTAGTTTCTGGTTGCTTGAGAGTTACTATTAAAAATATGACTAATACTGTACCCTACACTACTTGTTTGGTTTGACTTGTTCTCAGGTTGGGGAGAAAGGGAATTTATTCCTATCTTACTTTGTAGAACTCTAAAAACGTAAGGTATATTTCTGCAGGTGGAAAACAAAGTGCAACACATGAAAATTGTACTGTATTTCTTCGATATTCTTTGCCGGTTGCTTGAGTTCCAGTTAACTGCGAGTTTACTGTATTAGCCATATATGTGCAATGATTGCAGCTCCTACAACTAAAAGTGCCTTTTCTATCAGATCCAACATTCTATACTTTGTTATGAGATAGAGTCAATGCTTCAATGATTTATTATTCTTATACGCAAAACTAAGAATTCCTCCTATATTTGCCACTTTTTCATCTAGCATAAGAATTCCCCAATTCTTACATTTAACATCTCGAACGATAATGTTGGAAGAAAAAGGGAATCACTATTCTGCACTTATCATTCTGGTTGGACCCACTATTGATAAGCCTCTGAAGTTCTAGTCCTGTTATTTCTAAAATAGGGTTGTCCTCTCTTTCCTATTAATAAACTTATCTCTCAGAGGAATACATTATTTTTTCTTGTAACCTCTATTCAAAAATTCCTCTTCCAAATTCTTAAGGGCTGTTACACAGCTGTTATCAATACTAGTAAGTCTAGAAACCCTGAGACCCTGCCCTTTAACTAAATTATTATACATGTGTGGAGGGTGCATACTCTTGTCTGTGTAACAAATTATTCTTTCTACAGGTTTTCCTGTGCATCTCAGTCTTCAAACAGTCATGCTTAGAAACAGATACATCAAGAAAATCTATTCCCTCACTATACCATTTGCCTGTAAATTTTAAAAAGTCCATGGTGGAACTGATGTATGCTATAAACTTTAAGTTCAAATTCAGTGTCACTCTATAATAAAAAACACAGTCAACAAACCTCTTACAATACGGAATGTATCTAGAATATTCTGAGTTGGTAAGAACAAACGAGGTTTCCCCAATGTGCCATATCAATGCTGGCAAAGGAATTTGCACATGGAGTACCCATGGCTACTCCTTTTTTTGTAAATAATTATTGCCATATGAAAAAACATTTAGAAACCCAGAAAAAAGACAATAAAAACTTAAGAAAAATATGCACAGTAGTATATACACGTATTTTAGTAAGACTGTTGCTTCAGTAGGAACAGTGAATTTATAGTTAAATGTATTATCCATTCAGAATTCTTGTTAAGTGTCAAGTCTGTAAACAGGGTTAATATGTTTTCTAATGAGGGATTGATTAATTGAGTAACTAAGGTAACTGATTGTTAATGTTGGCGACCTTTTAGTTTTAAAAGGAGTGCTTTGTTGTACCTTGCTGTCTGAAGTTTTCCATTAGTGTTGATGAAAAGTGCTTAACATTAAACTGCAGTGAGTGGTTCAGCAAGATCGGAGCCTGTGTTTTGTTTCTTTTTCTCAAGTTTTTATTGTCTTTTTTCTGGGTTTCTAAGTGTTTGTGGCATTATGGCTACCGACAATAGCTTGGACACATCCATGGAGTTTCCGGTACAATCATCAACAAACTCAGTTGCTGGTGCAAATGATATAGGTAACCTGACCCAACTACTGCACCTTATGAATGAAAGGCTTGACGCTCTATCCACATGCATGGATAATGTATCTCAACCAAGTGCTGTAGTAAGACCGAAGGTCCCTGCAGCTTTGAACACAACAAAAGGGCTTCCAAATGGTTAGAGTTCTCAGAACACCAGTTGTGGAGTGGGATTAAACGGATCGAACACATTGTCTAACAACATTCCTGCTGGGAGTAATGGCACCGGTGACGTTGTTGGACGTATTAAAACTACAATCGAGTCCTCCTTGGGGCTTACTAGGCTTCCCAATGTTTCTAAGTGGTTAAGAGCACAGCCGTTTTTTGGAAGTAATAGTACTGATGTACTTGGTGAACGCCCGGCTGAAGGAGGCGAGTTATTGACAGTTAAGTTACATGAAATAGATTGAAAAATGTTTATAAACTAAAGAAACTATAACTTGAGATCAAGTAGTTTGATGAATGTAAAAAACAAGGTGTAGCGCCGAAGGGTTTATGGTCTTGGCCATACCTGTCAGGTTTGGAAGCAGGGACTGATTTTTATAACAAGCTAATAGACCTTTTTAACAAAAACGGTACTGAGCTAATGGATACTATGTGGAAGCATTATTCTATTACCATAAACTCCTTATCTAAAGATATTACACAGTTGAACCATGCCATAAAAACACACCCTGATTTTGTAAGGTATCACTACGACTATAAGAGGGTGTTTTCCTCTATTGAACAACAGTTGAGCAAAAATGCGGAAGTGAAATTAAGTTAAGGAGAGACATCAGTGACTATAAAAACGAGGTTGCTTACCCGAAGCCACCATCTTCTCAGGGTAAAAACATTTTTGGTCACCCAACTACCAAAGGTGTTAACCATAACAACATGGACATTGATTCCGGTCCTAAGCTGCCCTTAGGGGTAGGTCCAGGGGTTAATGACCTTGATTTCTTCGAAGGTAACTGGAGTGACCATCACGGAGAGCCACCCAGTCAACAACAGAGCCAGTAATGGCCAATTTAATGGTAATGAACGAAATAATTCTTTTTCCAACAGAGGCCAGAAATAATTCTTTTTCCAACAGAGGCCAAAATCACCAACGGAGGTACAACATGAGGGGCAGGAAAGAGAATCACAAGTTCAACGGGTAACTAGTGAACCAGTTGTGTTGTTGAACCGAAGTGGTGACTTTAAAGTGTACAATTTTTCTAGTTATTCCTTCAATCGTGACCTTTGTGAGCTTTTCAGTAAGTGGTTGACCTCTGTACCCACAGACCATTTCAACTTGACAGGGGTTCTGACAGACTTGAAACTTTACATTCGGAAATTGAACTTGGCTCTAATTTTTGGTGACAAAGGTGTTGATGCTGGTCCTTTAAGGGTGGCTAGTACTTACAACCCACCTATTTGTCCTTCCTTATCTTTGAACACATGTGCAAGTTTGATTTAAGAAACTTGCACACGGGTGTTAAGTATGACACAGTGAACATTACTAAAAACGAGGCTGAAGCCCTCAGCTCCATTAATTCTTTACCAGTCTGAATTTTGAAACCAGATAAAGGTGGAGGACTGGTGATTATGAACAATGATGATTATGAGACTAGAATGCTGGGGGTATTGGACAGTGAGACTTATGTAAAATCTAGTCTCAATGAAATGAACACTGCACACAACAGGGTTTTTTTCTTTTTTTTTTTTTTTTTTTTTTAGAGATTTATTGATTGAAGGTTTGATCAGTGTTGAGGTGTACAATTATTTAGGGATTTTGAAACCAAGAATTCCGAACCTGTTTGGATTACCTAAGCTCCATAAAAATGTTAATGACCCCCCCGATGAGAGCTTTAGTGAATGCAAGGTCGTCTATTACATATGAATGTTCTAAATATGTAGACCATTTGTTGAAAAAGTATATAGCCAGAGAAGAACGATTTGTAAAGATTCCTGGGCCTTTTTGAAAAGTTTGGAGAATTTTGTTTATCATAAGAATATTTTTTCTTAACAATAGACGTTGTTGATCTTTACTTTTCTATTCCTCATGAGGTAGGAATTGAATACATCACCAAGAAATTGTTATTTTATCAGGCTGAGAGTAATGAGATAAGGTTAGTCCAGGAGTTGCTAGACATTATTTTAAACAACAACTTCATAAGTTTTAATGAAAACATATACAAACAAGTGGTAGGTGTAGCTATGGGTTCGCCATGTGCGGCGAGCTACGCCAATCTATTCCTAGCTCAATGGGAAAGTGAGTTTATATTTAAAAAAAACATGTACGAGAAGGTAAGAAAGTACAGTTTTGTACCTACCATAAATGTAGATGTCCGATAGGTATGCATCTGCAGTCCTTGCATATGGGTTGTCCTGCCTCAGGCAGCCCTTCGGTCAGCCGGATTCCAAAGTCTGGGTCCGGCGTCGGCTGATGTCGCCCCTTGCCCGACGTCAGAGCGCCTGGGGTATAAAAGTGTCAGCCGACGCCATCTTCCTCAGTTTTTCTTGCCCCAGATGCCAGGTGCCCTCTAAGGAAGGCTAAATTTGGTAGAAATACAAAATATTGCAAACATGCACAGTAATATAAAACAAATACACCATAATAGATAACCCCAGCTAGCTATAAGAGGGATAAGTACCCAAGAAGTACCACAGAGGGGAAGGAAGGAGGGTAAAGCTGACTGCAGATGCATACCTATCGGACATCTACATTTATGGTAGGTACAAAACTGTACTATGTCCTTCAAGGATGCATCTGCAGTCCTTACATATGGGTAGAATACCATAGCTAAGCTGGGGGTGGTAGGCTGTAAGAAAATGATGGTGTAGCTAGAATGCCCTGCAGGACTGCCGTAGCAAAGCCTGCTCTGGATCTGGAATATAAGGGTAAATTGTAATGCTTGGAAAATGTGTGCACGGAGCTCCATGTAGCAGCTTCTAAAATGTCCTTGGTAGCCACCCCTCTTAAGAAGGCTGTGGAGGTGGCTGTAGCTCTGGTGGAATGAGGTCTGATGCTAGCTGGCACAGCTTTTCCATGATAAGAATAGCAGAATCGAATGCAATTTCCTATCCATTTTGAAATTGTCTGTTTGGAAATTGCTTTTCCTTGAATGCCTGCAGCATATGCTACCAACAGCTGGTCAGTTTTTCTGAAAGTCTTAGTTCTGTCCAAGTAGTAGCATAACTGTCTGTGAATGTCCAGGGTATGCAGAAGTTTCTCTCCCTTGTTTTGTGGGTTTGGAAAGAAGGTAGGCAGGTGAATAGCTTGGTTCAATGAGACCCTGGATACCACCTTTGGCAGGAATGAAGAACTGGTTCTCAAGGAGACTCTGTCCTGATGGAAAATAAGAAATGGTTGTACTGCCATGAGTGCCTGCAATTCAGATACTCTTCTTGCTGAGATTATGGCCAGAAGGAAGGCAGTCTTCCAGGACAGGAACTGTAACTCTGAAGATGCTGCTGGTTCAAAGGGAGGTAAAGTCAACTTTTCCAACATGAAGTTAAGGTCCCATGTAGGCACTGGTAGTTTTCTTGGAGGATTGATGTTTTTAATTCCTCTTAGAAACTGCCTTAGGAGAGGATGAGAGAAGACAGGTGGATCAGTATTGTATTCTGCTGAAATTGCTGAAGCATGTTTTTTATGGAAGAGTAAGAAAGGCCATTATGGAGCATGTCTGCCAAGTATTCCAGGATATGTGCCATGCTCATCACTGTGGCATCTAGGCCCTTTGTGGTGCTCCAAGTGTGGAATCTTTTCCATTTTGCTGAATGTCTTTCTCGTGGAAGGTCTGCAAGCTTCCATGATGATATCCTTCACTCTTTTGGATAGCTTTTCTTGGTGAGGAGTCAAGGTATTCTCCAGGCTGTCAGCTGCAGGGTTTTCAGGATGGAGTGCAGAGTTTTGTAATTGTGCTGTGTCAGAAGGAGTGTCCATAGTGGTAGAGGCCACGGTTTCGTGTGTGACAGGCTCCGTAACAGTGGGTACCAGTGCTGCCTTGGCCAGTCCGGGGCTATTAGAATCACTTTTGGCTGCTCTGTCTTGATTTTCAGTAAGACCTTGGTCATTAGTGGGAGTGGTGGAAATGCATACACTGTTAGAGTATTCCAACTGAAAGAGAGGGCGTCCACTTTCCATGCTTGTGGGTGGTACATCCTTGTGCAGAATTTCTTCAGCTGATGATTGTGGTGGGAGGCAAAAAGATCTATGTCCGGCCTCCCCCATGATTGTGTTATCTGAAGGAAGATGCCTGGGTGCAGCATTCATTCGTGTGGGTCCATGGTATTTCTGCTTAGGCTGTCCGCCAGTATGTTGTCTTTTCCTGGCACAAACTGGGATTGCAGCTCTATATTGAGTTTTAGGGAAAGTTCCCAAAGATTCATTGCTAGTCTGCAAAGAGGGTAGGAATGGGTACCTCCTTGCTTGTTTATGTACCACATAACTGTGGTATTGTCTGTCCTTATTAGCAGGTAGCCTTGATGTAGAAAGAGCTTGAAGGCCTCGATTGCATGAATCACTGCCAGCATTTCGTTTTGGTTTATGTGCATGCGCAATTCTTTCTGAGACCATAGACCTTGGATGCATCTGTCCTCCATATGTGCTCCCCATCCATGGTCTGAAGCGTCCGAGGTAATGGTTTGGCTGGTTACTGGCTTGCTGAAAGGCAGGCCCCTGTTTGACTGGCTTGCTTGGGCCCACCACAGGAATTCCTTTAGAAGGCATGGAATGAGTGGTATCAAAGCTTCTAGGCTGTGATTGTGCTGAAACCATAAACTCCTTAGGTACCATTGTAGTTTTCTCATATGCAGCCTTGCTTGTGGAATCAGAAGAATGCACAATGCCATGTAACCCAGGGCCTGCAGGATTTTCCTTGCAGTCATCTGAGTTTGTTTTGTTAGATTTTTGAAGTAATCCGGTAGTTGTCTGTTTTTCTTCTGTGAGAAAAGCCATTTGGGTGGTTGTATCTAGTTCCGCACCCAGAAAAGTTATTCTTTGGGATGGCAAAAGTCTTGACTTGTGAATGTTGACTGTGTATCCCAAGGCCTGTAGTAGGCAGATGGCATAATTCAAATTTTTTTCCAAGGTTTGTTGGCTGTCTGCTTGTATAAGGCAGTCGTCCAGATACGGGTATATTTGAATCCCCTGAAGTCTGCAGTGTGCAATTACTGATGCCAGGCATTTCGTGAATACTCTGGGCGCAGTAGATAAGCCAAAGGGCAATGCTGAGAATTGATAATGCTCTGAACCTGCAAGAAATCTGAGGTGTCTTCTGCAACTTTGTCTGATAGGGACATGCAGGTATGCCTCCTTGAGGTCTAGAGTTACCAGCCAAGACCCCTTGCCCAGCATGGGAAGGAGTTGCTGTAGGGTCAGCATTTTGAATTTTGGCACAATGAGATAAGTATTCAGTGCGGACAAATCGAGAATAGGCCTCCATTGTTTTTCTTTTCTTGGGACAAGGAATAGTCTGGAATAAAATCCTTGTCCTTGTTCTGTGAGAGGAACCTTTTCTATAGCTTTCATTTGCAATAGGTTGGCAATTTGTTTCAAAGCCTCTGCCCTCTGATTTGGTGGCAGGTTTGGCATTCCATTTCTTTCTGGTAATGTATGGAAATGGAACCTGTATCCTTTGTCTATTATTTGCAGTGTCCATTTGTCCCTTGTAATACTGTGCCAATTTGTTGAGAATAAAGACAACTTTCCGCCCAAAGGTGCTTCTAATTGAGCCCTGGTCGGTGGGGTCAAGTTGAAGTCAATGAGTCTGTCCTTGTGCAGCAGTTGTTGGACCTGCACTACCTCTCTGGTTAGGAGGCTGCCATGGACGTCCTCTGTAGGAGCCTCTAGCTTGCCCTCTACCTCTGGCACGCCTGTTCCTGCCTCTTTGAAATCTCTCTTCTGGAAAGGACCAATTCTTAGAAGGCCAATTTCTGCTGAATCTTGGTGGTTGTACCTGGAGGAAATCTTTGACTGTTTGTACAGATTTTGCCTTTTCCTCAAATTTCTTTAAGACCTCTTGAGCAGTGGAGCCAAATAACTTTTGCTTTTCCAGTGGAGCATCCAGAAGCTTAGCCTTAACATGATCTGGCAGAGATTGTTCCTTCAGCCAGGCATGTCTACGTATGACTGCACCTGTCATTGCTGACCTACATGAAGCTTCCAATGCATCATAACCACACTGCAAGAAATGGTGGCTAACCTGTTGTGAATTATGTACCAGATCCTGAAGTGACTTACGATCTAGGGGTTCAGGCGAAGACAGTTTTTTCTGCAATTCATCTAACAAATACTCTTGGTACTGTATCATATGAAATTGACAATTTAAATCCCGCATAGACAGAGTGGAAGAAGGGTACACTTTTTTACCCCATCTCTCTAAAGCCCTGGACTCCCTTTCAGAGGGGAGTGGATTTTTAGTAGTGGCAGCTGCAACCCCTTTAGGACCCTGGGAAATAGTTTCTGGGTCAGCAGAGTGGGCCTTGTAAAGGAAATGATGCGAGTCCGGGACCCTGTAGTACCTATCGGGTTTAACAGGAGCTAGAGGAAGGGTGTCAGGGGTAGTGCTGGACTCAGAATACACATCATTAATGACACTTAAAACAGGAGGGATAGCCAAAGGTCTATGCTGAGGTAAATGAAGAAAAGTCCTTAATCTCTTCCTGGAATCGGAGAATTCCTGGCCCTGCTATTGGAAATGCTCTCTCATGGAGTGAAGGGTCTCCCCAAAGGACAGCTCTTCAGGAGGGGAGGCAGAGGGAATAGATTCCTCTGCATCAGAATCCTCGTAGGCCGTGAAGGCCTCCTCCTGGTAGTCTGATAGAGCAGAGCCATCAGAGGCCTCATCAGAGGACTGAGGTTCAGCAGACTCCACCCTGGGCCTTTTGTCTAGTGGGGGTTGAGAGCCCCTGTCCGGATGAGGCCGAGAGCCCCTAATTAAGGAAATAAGGTCCTCAGCCAAACTTAGTATCTGAGAACCTGTAGTGGATCCCTGAGAAATAGACTTGGGAGGCAGAGTTTTTTGTTGCTTAGCAGCTTTAGCCCAAGTGAAAGCTTTTATGGACATGGATGCAGGGGGCCTGGCTGCCCCACGTGCTGGAGTAGTTTTGTCTGGGGGAATGGTGTCGGTTGGTTCCTGAACACCGGTTTCAGAGGGTAATTCTATAACTGACTCAGAAAAAGGCCTCCAGGACTGAGGCTGACGGTTGAGCGGTTTCTATGGACGGAAGTACCAAGGACTCGGTTTCAGCCGAGACAGAGACACTCACGGCAGGCCTAGGAGCGGTTTCAGCCGAAACCACAGTCCGCGTGTGTCGGTCCTTGTCCTTCCGTTTCTTGGTTAAATGAGAAGTCGGAGTCTCCGACGGCATTTTATAAGAGAAACTAGCCCCCAAAAATTCCTCTGCAAACTCCGACCGACGCCCAAGAGTGCGTCGATTAATGGAGGCACAGGCAGTACAGGCCGAGACGTCGTGGTCTGGGCCTAGGCAGGGGAGGCAGTAGGAATGGAAATCCTTATGAGGTATTTGTTTCCCACAAGTCAAGCAATTATTAACTTTAAGCATTTGATCTGACATCGGCTGAGGCAAGAAAGAGTACCCAACGGGGTACTTAGCTTTTTGAAGTCTTCGGTAGCTGAAGTTGCAGGAGCTGGCCGACCGGCACTTGCGAACTGCTTCTGCTTCGGGCACCACGCGGCAAGAAAGACTCTGGAAGATGGCGTCGGCTGACACTTTTATACCCCAGGCGCTCTGACGTCGAGGAAGGGGTGACGTCAGCCGACGCCGGACCCAGACTTTGGAATCTGGCCGACAGAAGGGCTGCCTGAGGCAGGACAACCCATATGTAAGGACTGCAGATGCATCCTTGAAGGACATCTACAGTTGTGTATACTTACCATAAATGTAGATGTTCGAGTGTATTCACTGTTGCAGTCATTACCATTTGGGTAATCCTGCTGGCAGGTTACCCTCAGTCGGCCTGAATTCCAAAGTCCTGGGTCCTGCGTCGGCTGCTGTCGCACCTTCCCTGACGTCAGGTCGTCAGGGGTATAAAAAATGCGGCCAACGCCATTTTCTTTAGTTTTTCTTGCCCCAGATGTCAGGTGCCCCCTAAAAGGGTAGCCAAAATTTATATATATATATAAATACATGCACCAATATAAACTTTACCTTCATCTACAAGCAAATACACCACATAGGTTCCCTCAGAAGAAAGGGGGGATGGCGGGTGGGTAACCTGGACTGCAACAGTGAATACACTCGAACATCTACATTTATGATAAGTGTAGACAACTGTACTATATTCTTCATTTTTCACTGTTGCAGTCATTACATTTGGGTAGAGTCCCAAAGCTATGGATGGGAGGCTGGAGCTAAACAGCATTAGGAGTGGCTATGAGGCCCTACAGAACTGCAGTGGCAAAGTCTGCCCTAGATTTAGAATAGAGTGGCAGATGATAGTGCTTTGTAAAGGTGTGCACTGAACTCAAGTAGCAGGCTCTAAAATATCTTTGGTTGGTACTCCCTTGAGAAAGGCTGCTGAAGTGGCTGAAGCTCTGGTTGAATGTGGCCTAATGCCCTTAGGCACTGGCTTGCCATGGTGTAAGTAGCAGAAATGAATGCAGTGGCCTATGCACTTTGAAATAGTCTGCTTTGAGATGGCCTTTCCTTGTGATCCTGCAGCATATTCCACTAGTAATTGCTCTGTCATTCTGAAAACTTTGGTTCTGTCCAAGTAGAATCTAAGCTGTCTGTGTACGTCCAAAGAATGCAGAATTCTCTCCCCCTTGTTCTGTGGATTTGGATAAAAATTTGGCAGATGAATAGTTTGGTTAAGAGCCACACTGGACACCACCTTAGGCATAAATGTTGGGTTTGTCCTCAGAGAGACCCTGTCTGGATAAAAAATGATAAAAGGTCCCACAGCCATGAGTGCCTGTAGCTCTGAAACTCATCTTGCAGAAGTGATTGCTACGAGCAGAGCTGTTTTCCAAGATAAAAACTTTATATCAGAAGTAGCAGCTGGCTCAAAAGGAGGCAGGGTGAGTTTTTCGAAGACATAGTTGAGGTCCCATGCAGGCATTGGTGATCTCCTTGGAGGCCTTAAATTTCTGGCTCCTCTGAGCTACTGTTTTAATAAGGGATGAGAAAAGATTGGTGGCTCTGTATTGTAATGAGCCGAAATGGCAGAGGCACGAATTTTAATAGATGAAAAAGATAGGCTTTTGTCCAGCATCTCAGTTAAGTATTGCAAAATCTGGGGAATATTTGGCACAGCTGTATCAGTTTTGTGTGCCTGGTTCCAAGCACAGAATCTCTTCCATTTTCCAGCATAAGATTTTCTAGTACTAGGCCTTCTGGCCTCCAAAATGACATCCATCACAGCTTTACTGAGAGGTGTGTTTTGTATGTCTACATTATCCGCCATGCTGCCAGGTTTAAAGTCCTGAGTTGGCTGTGCAGTATCTGACTGTTTTGCTGGGACAGTAGATGAGGTATTTGAGGTAAGGTCCAAGCTGGGCATTGAGACAAGTTCTTTAGGATTGGAAACCAGTACTGGCGGGGCCAGTCTGGGGCAATCTGTATCATTTATGGCTTCTCTGACCTTTAGGAGTACCTTGGGGAGGAGAGGCAGTGGGGGAAAGGCATATACTGATAGTTTTTTTCCAGCTGAAAGATACGCCATCTTCCTGCCATGTGGGCCCCCCGGGCATAACCTGATGCATCCGTTGTTAGTGTCTGCCTGGCTGGGGGTAATGTGAATGGATGTCCCTTGTTTTGGTGACAAGCCTTTGCCCACCATCAAAACTCCTGTTGCAGGCAGGGAATGAGAGTAATTATAGTTTCCAGGCTGTGACAATGTTGAGTCCAAACACTTTTTAGGTACCATTGAAGTTTCCTCATATGTGGTCTTGCATATGGAATTAGGATGCAGGATGCCATGTAGCCCAAAGCCTGCAGAATTTTTCTTGCAGATAACTGGGCCTTTGTTGCTAACATTTTGAAATAGGTAGTCAGTTGCCTTTGGTTGTCTGGCGTGAGATCAGCTATCTGGGCAGTTGTATTTAAGCTTGCACCCAGGAAAATTATTTCTTGAGAGGGTACTAGTTTTGATTTCTTTTCGTTGACTGTGTACCCTAGGCATGTTAGAAGTTTTTTCACAAACTCCAGATGCTGCAGAAGGAGGTCCTTGTTCTCTGCTTGAATTAGACAGTCGTCCAAGTAAGGATATATTTGTATTCCTCTTTGTCTGCAGAATGCAATTACTGGTGCCAGGCACTTTTAAAGACCCTGGGCGCAGCAGATAAGCCAAAGGGCAGTGCAGAGAATTGGTAATGCATTGAGCCAGCCTTGAATCTGAGGTATCTTCTGCAGATTTGTCTGATTGGGACATGCAGGCATGCCACTTTTAGGTCTAAAGTTACAAGCCAAGCGTTCTTGCCTGGCATGGGCAGAAGCTGCTGCAAAGTTAACGTTATGAATTTTGGTATATCCAGGAATGTATTTAGAATCGATAGGTCCAGTATTGGCCTCCAGGCCTTGTCCTTTCTGGGTACCAAGAACAGTCTTGAGTAAAATCCTTGTCCCCGCTCTTGCTCTGGCACTTGCTGAATGGCCCTCATGTCCATGAGAGATGAGACTTGTTTTTGTGCCTCTGCCCATTGATTTTTTGGCAGATCTGGCCAGCAGTTTGCCTTTGGCAGGGTATGGAAATGGAACTTGTACCCTTGTGACACGATATTTAGAACCCACTTGTCCTGGGTTATTAATGTGCCAATTTTGTGAAAAAAGCGTTAATTTTCCCCTAAGGGTGATGCCAGGAAATAAGTGTTTGGTGCAGGCAGGGGGAAGTCATTGGGACTGTTTCCTGTAAGGTTATGATTTGTCTTCTCCACTTTTGGAGGTAGAAGCACCCCATTGCTTTGACCTGTATGAACCTTGCGCCTGGGATCTGCCTCTTTGAGGTCTGCCTGACACAGGAAAGGACCAATTCTTTGTTGGCCAGTGTCTAAGCCTAGGTGGCTGTACTTGTAAGAAATCTTTGACCGTTTGCATAGATTTAGCCATGTCCTCCATTTTCTTTAACACCTCTTCTGCCTTAACACCAAAGTATCATGCTGTAAAGGTGCATTTAATAATTTAACTTTAACATGATCAGGCAGATTTTGTTCCTTTAACCAAGCATGCCTTCTAATTACAGAACCCGTAACTGCGGCCCTGCAGGAGGCCTCTAAAGAATCAAAACCACATTGCAAAGTATGCTTTCCAACTTGTTCAGCTGCATGCAATATATCCTGCATTTCCTTGTTTTCTGCACATTCAGAGTTTAACAACATTTTCTGTTTAAGCAATGCCATGACATGTTGCTGATACTTGAACATATGAAACTGACAGTTTAAGGCCCTTATAGCCAAGGTAGCAGATGTGTAAACCTTTTTTCCCCATCTATCCAGTGCCCTAGAATCCCTGTCAGAAGGGGTAGTGTTTTTTGCAGCAGAAGCCTTAACTCCCTTGGGACCCTGAGAAATAGTTTCTGGGTCTGCAGCAGGGTTGCTAAAAAGGAATTTATGTGAGTCAGGAACCCTGTTATATCTGTCAGGCTTAACAGGAGCTGGAGGCAAGGAGTCAGGGGTAAGGCTAGACTCCAAAAACACATCTACAATGTCTAACACAGGAGGGATGGCTTGTGGCTTGTGCTAAGGTAGTAGCAGGAAATCCCTGAGCCTCTTTTTAGACTCTGAAAAATCTTGGCTCTCCCAGTGGAAATGTTCCCTCATGGTATGTAAGGTTTCCCCAAAAGAATAATCCTCAGGAGGAGAAGCTGAAGGTATGGATTCTTCAGCATCAGAATCCTCATAGGGGGGGAAAAAATATTCCTAATCAGAAGAGGAATCAGAAGAAATGGAAACCTGATCTGAAGATTCATAGTCAGTCTCTTGCCTAGGCCTCTTATCTGGAGGGGGATGGGAACCCCTGATCAAGATAATCAAGTCTTCGGCCATTTTGAGCATCTGTTATTTGGGCATGGAGGTCTGTCCACGTGGCTCTTGAGTTTGCTTCTTTGCCTTTGAAGGTGCTTTAGTCTTTGTAGTCGGTTTAATGTATAGATGTTTGGGTCTGAATACACCCTCAGAAGCCAGTGCCTGCTCAGCGGCTCCAGACCCATCTGAAGGATTAACATCCAAGGCTCCAATACCTTGAGTTTCCAGCGGCCTGCGACTCTAAAGTAGCGGTCGTCAGGGGCTGCGAAAGCACCTCACTGGGAACCGGCAACTGGCTTAGGAGAAGCTTCATCGGTTTTGGGCCTCGGCTGTCTTTCTTTTTCTTTGCGTTTTTTGTGAACTCTGGTAGACGGATGGCTTTCCGACATTTCTGGATAATTAAATCTGCGTCCGAAATAGTTTAAAGCAAAATCATACCGATGCTTAATAGTGCATTGGTTAAATCTAGCACAAAACCGACAACCCAGAAAATTATGATCAGGGCCTAGGCAAGGAATACAGTAAGAATGAAAGTCCTTATGAGGTATTTGCTTCCCACAAGAAATACAATTATTAACTTTTTCTGACATCTGTTCTGGAGCAAGAAAAAAGTTTACCCAATAGGGTACTTAGCTTTATAGGAGACTTCGGATCAGAAATTCAAACTCAAAAATCTCAGGAGTCGGCCGCCTGGCACTTGCGAACTGCTTCTGCTTCGGGCACCGCGCGGCAAGAAAGACTGAAGAAAATGGTGCCGGCTGCTTCTTTTATACCCCTGATGACCTGACATCAGGGGAAGGGGCGATGACAGCCGACGCAGGACCCAAGACTTTGGAATTCAGGCCGACTGAGGGCAACCTGCCAGCAGGATTACCCAAATGTAATGACTGCAACAGTGAAACACGAAGAACATCATTGTTATTCAAAACCAACTGTAATAACAGACAACATAATAAGGTCCTTTCTCTCGAGATGTTGTGACACAAAAACTGTCTTACATATTCAATTCCACCTTTGTTGGGAATCACAGTAAATAAGGAAGTCACATCTAAAGTGACAAAAGTAACACTGGAAACAATCAGAAAAAAACATTCTGATAAAGAATTAAGAAAATGTTCAGTATCCCTAATAATGGTCTGGGTGGTCTCCACAATAGGTCTTAATTGTTTTTCAATGTATACGGGCAAAGATTCTGTAAGCCACCCTTTACTCGACACTATAGGTCTTAAGGGTGGATCTGTGGGATCTTTATGTATCTTTAGCAGACCTCCAAATGCAGGGACTAAAGGTGTTTCTATTAAAAATATTTATATAAAGGTCTTGCCCAATGACTCCACTCAGAGACAATCGTACAAATCTGTGTGAATATTTTTTATAATTCTATTTAGCTGTTCATTGGTTAAAGCAGCGCGTCTCCACTGTTGAGCATCTCTGATATTTTACTATTATAGATCACTCTATCTATAATGACTATTGTGCTGCCTTTATCTGTGGGCTTGATGGTTATACTATCATTATCTTGTAAAATAAAAGCTTTATATTCGTCCTTCCTTAAGTTGTAAAATATCTTACCTTTTTTGTCCGTGTGCATGAGGTTCAAAAAATCTCTTTCACATGCTTTATCAAAAGCCTCCAGTAATGGATGTAATAGAGGGGAAAAAGCACTCGATCTTTTAAAATCATAACCTACAGTACACTGACTGCCAAACATTAGCTTTAACATTACATCTCTAGCAAACATTTTAATGTCAATAATTAAATCCACAATATCTGTTTAGATGGAATAAGAGAGAGAGCTTTCTGTAATAACTCGTTCTTGGCCTCGCTTAACTCAATGTGAAATACTCCACAGTAGTTGAGAACTGCTGGATGCTGTATTTTTCTTCGGTCGTATTTTTGGTTCCATTCTGTCTTCTGAGGTTTTCCTCCTCCTCCTGCCCCTGCTCTGGGATCTCTGAGTTTGTAAATGCTCCCTTATGGGTAATGGGAACTTCGAAAAAAACTATTTCTTGGATGAAATTAAAGGCTCCTAAACTTTCTTCCTCACGTCAATGCTAACTGACGTAGACGTAGATGCCAACTCAGGCCAAGCTAATGTAACCTCCTCAAGATGAGTATTAGAAAGAGAGGGAATTGATTGGCTGTCAGAATAGGGTTGGTCGGCACTGACTACTTTGACTGGTTCCCTGGGCCAGGAAAAAATATGTCCTTTAGTAAAATCACAATAACCCCACTCTAATTTCTTTTTCTTCCGAGGATGTAATTTATATTCAAAAGCAGTGATGTTGGTGATTAAATCATAAACGAATGTGCATCTCTCAGATGACAGACAAGCAAGAACTTGTTGTTGAATGCATGTGACCTCTGCAAAGTACAGTTATGTACACTTACCATAAATGTAGATGTTCGAGTGTATTCACTGTTGCAGTCATCAGTTGTGGGTTTATCCCTGCTGGGTAGCCCTCGGTCGGCCCGAATACCAGAGTCAAGCTTTTCCCCTCTGCCGGCTGCTGTCATCTCTGGACTGACGTCATGTCATCAGTGGCACAAAGGAGAGCAGCCGGTGCCATTACACCAGTTTTTCTTGACCTAACCTGTAGGAGCCCCTTGAAGGAAATGTTTTAAAGAGCCCCTGGTGGCCCAAGGCCACAAGAATGACAGTTAATCTCCAAAAAGGATAAGATTATGGGGGACGTTGGGAGGCAAAATAGGACTGCAACAGTGAATACACTCAAACATCTACATTTATGGTAAGTGTACACAAAGTACAGTTTTGTACCTACCATAAATGTAGATGTCCGATAGATATGCAACTGCAGTCCTAACATATGGGTTGTCCTGCCTCAGGCAGCCCTTCGGTCGGCCAGATTCCAAAGTCTGGTTCCGGCGTCGGCCGATGTCGGCTCCTCCCCGACGTCAGAGCGGCTGGAGTATAAAGGCATCAGCCGACGCCATCTTCTTCAGTGTTTCTTGCCCCAGATGCCAGGTGCCCTCCAAGGAAGGCTAAACATTTTTTGAATGGATACACAAACAAAAACAAACATGTACAATAGTAATAAACAGATACACCATAATGTATAGATAAAACCCGAGCTGATAGGTAAGGGGAGAAAGGACCCAACAGGGGAGAAACAGAGGGGTAGGGGGGAGGGAAAACCTGACTGCAGTTGCATATCTATCGGACATCTACATTTATGGTAGGTACAAAACTGTACTATGTCCTTCAAGAATGCAACTGCAGTCCTAACATATGGGTTGAATACCATAGCCAAGCTGGGGGTGGTAGGACTAAACAAGAGATGGTGTAGCGAGAAGGCCCTGCAGGACTGCCGAAGCAAAGCCTGCTCGGGATCTGGAGTATAATGGCAGGTTGTAGTGTTTGGTAAATGTATGCACGGAGCTCCATGTAGCAGCCTCTAGAATATTTTTTTTGTAGCCACCCCTCGTAGAAAGGCTGTGGATGTGGCCATAGCTCTGGTGGAGTGTGGTCTAATATTTGCTGGCACACTTTTTCCATGAAAGGAATAACAGAATCTGATGCAGTGTCCAATCCATTTTGAGATAGTTTGTTTGGTGACTGCTTTTCCTTGCACTGCAGCTGCACAGGCTACAAACAGTTGGTCAGATTTCCTGGTGGACTTTGTTCTGTCCAAGTAGTAGCGTAGTTGTCCGTGAATGTCCAAAGTATGCAGCAGCTTTTCCCCTTTATTTTGAGGGTTAGGAAAGAAAGTTGGCAGGTGAATTGCCTGGTTTAGAGACACTCTGGATATCACCTTAGGCATGAATGAGTGATTGGTCCTAAGGGAAACTCTGTCCTGATGAAAGATGAGAAAAGGAGGAACTGCCATGAGGGCCTGTATCTCCGTGACTCTTCTTGCTGAGGTGACTGCCAACAGGAAAACTGTTTTCCAGGAGAGGAACTGCATTTCTGAAGATGCTGCTGGTTCAAAAGGAGGAAGAGTTAATTTTTCCAAAACGTAATTGAGGTCCCAAGCAGCAATTGGTAGTTTCCTTGGAGGTTTGATATTCTTTATGCCTCTTAGGAACTGTCTTAGCAAGGGGTGCGAAAATACAGGTGGATCACAGTTGTAATGTGCCGAGATAGCTGAAGCGTGGATTTTGATGGAAGAATATGAAAGGCCACTGTGAAACATTTCTGCCAAGTATTCTAATATCTGAGGTATGTTCATTCGTGATGGATCTTGTCTCTTGTTGACATTCCAGATGGTGAATCTCTTCCATTTTGCTGAATAGATTTTTCTGGTGGAAGGTCTGCGTGCTTCCAGCAAAATTTCCTGAACTTTTTCGGAGAGGGAGTCATGGAACTCTCCAAGCTGTCAGCTTTAAGGTTTGCAGGTTCTGATGAACAGTCTTGTAACTGTGTTGAGTCAGGAGCAGAGGCCATTGAGGCAAGGGCCACGGTTTGGTGTGAGTTATGCTCAGTAGTAGTGGATACCAGTGCTGCCTTGGCCAGTCTGGAGCTATCAAGATTCCTCTTGGTTGTTCTGCCTTGATTTTCAGTAACACCTTGGTGATCAAAGGTAGAGGAGGGAATGCATAAATTGTTAGAGCATTCCAGCTGAAGGAGAGAGTGTCCGTTTTCCAAGCTAGAGGATGGTGTATCCTTGTGCAGAACCTTTCCAGGTGGTGATTGAGATGAGATGCAAAGAGGTCTATGTCTGGTCTTCCCCATGCAGCTGTTATTTGTGAGAAAATGCGTGGATGTAGCATCCATTCGTGTGGATCCAAGAAATCTCTGCTCAACCTGTCTGCCAGTATATTGTCCTTGCCCGGAACAAACTGGGATTGCAAGTAGATGTTTAGTTTCAGGGACTTCTCCCAAAGAATCACTGATAGTCTGCAGAGGGGGTAGGAATGAGTGCCACCTTGTTTGTTTATGTACCACATGACAGTGGTGTTGTCTGTCCTTATTAGCAGATGACCTTGCTGAAGAGATTTTCCAAAGGCTTCTATTGCATGTATCACTGCCAGCATCTGTTTTTGATTTATGTGTTGCTGCATCTCCATGGGAGTCCATTGTCCTTGAATACCTCTGCCGTCCATGTGGGCCCCCCATCCATGGTCTGAGGCGTCTGTTGTAATAGTTTGACTTGTTGGAGGTTTGTTGAAAAGCATGCCCTCGTTCAAGTAACTTGCTTGAGCCCACCATATGAATTCCCTTTGCAGGCATGGTATTAGTGGTATTATGTCTTCTAGGCTGTGGCTGTGTTGCGACCACAAGCATTTTAGGTACTATTGCAGCGTCCTCATGTGTAGTCTTGCCAGAGGGATTAAAAGAATGCAAGATGCCATGAAGCCCAGAGCCTGCAGGGTCTTCCTTGCGGTCAGGTGGGTTAATTTTGCTAGGCCTTTGAAGTAGGCTGTTAAATGCTCTTGTTTCTCCTCTGTGAGGAAAGCCATTTGTAACTGTGTGTCCAGTTTTGCTCCTAGAAAAATAATCTCTTGGGATGGCAGTAGGCTTGATTTTTGAATGTTGACTGTGTATCCCAAGGCCTGTAGCAATTGAATAACGTAATGCAAATGTTTTATCAAGGTTTGTTTGCTGTCTGCTTGTATTAGGCAGTCATCCAGGTAAGGGTATATTTGAATCCCCCTGAGTCTGCAATGTGCCACTACTGATGCCAGGCATTTCGTGAATACTCTGGGCGCAGTAGATAAGCCAAACGGCAATGCTGAGAATTGATGGTGCTCTGTTCCTGCAAGAAATCTGAGGTATCTTCTGCAACTGTGTCTGATAGGGACATGCAGGTATGCCTCCTTGAGGTCCAGAGTAACCAGCCAAGACCCCTTGCCCAGCATGGGAAGAAGTTGCTGTAACGTCAGCATCTTGAATTTTGGCACCATGAGAAAAGTATTTAGAACGGACAAGTCCAGTATAGGCCTCCATTGTTTCTCTTTTCTTGGAACAAGGAACAGTCTTGAATAAAATCCCTGGCCTTGTTCCTGAGGAGGAACCTTCTCTATTGCTTTCATTTGTAACAGCTTTGAGACTTCTATGAGTGCCTCTGCCCTTTGATTTTGTGGCAGGTTTGGCATGCCTTGTCCTGTTGGTAAGGTATGGAAGTGGAACCTGTAACCTCTGTCTATTATGTCCAGTATCCAATTGTCTTTCGTTGTAATGTGCCAGTTTTTTGAGAATAGAGATAATTTTCTGCCTAGAGGTGCTTCTCTTTGAGCCTTGGTAGGCGGAGTGAAAGGTAAGTCATTGTGATTGTCCCTGTGGTGCAGGTGAACTACCTGTGCCACTTCTCCGATTCTGTGGTTGCCACTGGCATCCCCTGTAGGAGCCTCTGTGTTGCCCTCTACCTCGTGCACGCCTGTTCTTTCCCCTTTGGAACTTGTCATAGTCTGGAAAGGACCAATTCTTTGAAGGCCCGTTCCTGCTGAACCTTGGTGGCTGAACCTGGAGGAAATCCTTTACCGTCTGTACTGATTTTGCCTTTTCCTCAATAGATTTCAACACATCCTGAGCATTAGCACCAAAAAGCTTCTGTTTATCCAGAGGTGCGTCCAGGAGCTTTACTTTAACATGATCTGGCAGTGGCTGTTCTTTCAACCAAGCATGTCTACGGATAACAGCCCATCATAGCTGCCCTACATGAAGCCTCCAATGCATCATAACCACACTGTAGAAAATGATTATTAACCTGCTGAGTGTTATGCACCAAATCCTGCAATGCCTTTCTATCTATAGGCTCAGGAGAAGCTATCCTTTTCTGCAAATCATCCAGTAAATAATCCTGGTACTAAAACATATGAAATAGGCAGTTAAGTGACCTCATGGCAAGGGTGGAAGAGGTATAAACTTTTTTACCCCATCTCTCCAGGGACCTTGCTTCCCTGTCAGCTGGAAGTGGATTCTTGGCTGAGGAGGTAGCCACTCCTTTGGGGCCCTGTGAAATAGTTTCTAGATCCACAGAGTGGGCCTTAAAGAGATGCTTAAGAGTGTCAGGGACCCTATAATATCGGTCTGGCTTGACCGGAGCAAGAGGGAGAGAGTCAGGAGAAGCACTGGAGTCGGAAAAAACATCATCCAGGACATCCAAAACTGGAGGAATAGCTAAAGGCCTGTGCTGGGGTAGCTTAAGGAAGGTACGTAACCTTTTCCTAGAATCAGAAAATTCCTGACCCTGTCACTTAAAATGTTCCCTCATGGAGTGGAGGATTTCACCGAAAGAAAAATCCTCTGGAGGAGAGGCAGAGGGAATAGATTCCTCAGCATCAGAGTCCTCATAGGCCTGGAAGGATTCTTCTTGGGTGTCTGAATGCTCTGAATCCCCAGAGGCTTCATCTGAAGAGAGGTTGTCTGCCTGTTCAGTTCTAGGCCTTTTTTCTGCAGGTGGCTGAGAACCTCGGTCTGGGTGAGGCTGAGACCCCCTGATAAGACAGATTAGATCTGCAGCCAGAGACATGATTTGTTTGTCTGAAGAAGGGGCCTGAGAAGTAGGTTTAGGATGGGCCTTGGCCTGGCTGGCGGCCTTAGCACGTGCAAAGGCCTTGATTGACATGGATACAGGAGGCCTAGCTGCCCCACGTGCAGGGGTAACTTGTCCACTGGAATAGCGTCGGGTAGATCCAGAACTTCGGTTTCCGGAGGAAAATCAACAACCGGCGCCGGTGTAGTCTCTGACACCGAGGGATGAGATAAAGCGGTGTCATCGGCCTGGAGCGGTTGAATTACCGCTTCCGAAGGGACCGAAACACTTGCGGAGGGCTTAGGTGTTGTATCTGTGGAAGACGCGGGCTGAGGATGTCGGTCCCGGTCCTTTCGTTTTTTGGTAGTTTGTGCTGTCGGTTGTTCCGACTGCATGTTGTAAGTGTAGGATTCGCCAAAAAAGTTTGGCAAACTCTGCCCGGTGCCTGAGAGTGTGCTTATTAAAGCAAGCACAGGCAGCACAGGCCGAGACGTCGTGGTCTGGGCCCAGGCAAGGGAGGCAGTAAGAATGGAAGTCCTTATGAGGTATTTGTTTACCACAAGACAAACAATTATTAACTTTCTCAATTTGTTCTGACATCGGCTGAGGCAAGAAAAAATGTTCCCCAACGGGGTACTTAGCTTTAGATGACTTTGTAACTGAAACACAGGAGCTGACCGACGGGCACTTGCGAACTGCTTCTGCTTCGGGCACCACGCGGCAAGAAAGACTGAAGATGGCATCGGCTGATGCCTTTATACTCCAGCCGCTCTGACGTCGGGGAGGAGCTGACATCGGCCGACGCCGGACCCAGACTTTGGAATCTGGCCGACCGAAGGGCTGCCTGAGGCAGGACAACCCATATGTTAGGACTGCAGTTGCATTCTTGAAGGACATCTGTACTATGTTCTGTGTGTTTCACTGTTGCAGTCATCACTTGTGGGAGGATTCCCAAAGCTGAGGATGGAAGTATGAAATTCTTAGGACTGAGCTAGAATGCCTGCCCAAGCCCTGGAGAACAGAGGTAGGTAGTAGTGTTTGGTGAAGGTGTGGACCGAGGTCCAAGTGGCAGCTTCCAGGATGTTCCTGGCGGGTACTCCTCTAAGGAAGGCAGTGGAAGTAGAGGCTGCCCTAGTGGAATGTGTTCTGACAGATTTAGGAGGAGCTTTCCCATGAAAGGTGTAGCAGAACTGTATGCAGTGAGATATCCATTTTGAAATGGATAGGTTTCCCCTCTTTCCCTGGGGCAAAGCCAACCAACAGCTGATCTGTCTTCCTAATGGACTTTGTTCTGTCTAGGTAGTATCTTAACCAAATGTGTACATTCAGTGTGTGCAGAATTCTCTCCCCTTTCTACTGAAGGTCTGAAAAAAAGGTGGGGAGATGTATAGCCTGGTTTAGGGTCACATCTGATACTACCTTTGGCATGAAAGAGGGATTAGTCCTGAGAGACACCTTGAATGCATGGGAGATAGTGAAGGGTTCAGTGGACATAAGTGCTTGACGTTCTGAAACTATCCTAGCTGAATTAATAGCCAAAAGGAAGGCGGTCTTCCAGGAAAGGTGTTTTAGGTTGACTGATGCAGCTGGTTCGAAGGGAGGCAAAGTCAGTTTTTTTCCAAGACATAGTTCAGGTCCCAGGCTAGAGTGGGTGCCCTTCTAGGGCACCTAATGTTAGATACACTTCTGAGGAATTGCTTAATCAAAGGGTGAGAGAAGACAGGCTGTTCAGCATGAAAGTGTGCTGAAATGACTGAGGTGTGGATTTTAATGGAGGAAAAGGAGAAGCCCTTGTTAAGCAACTCCGCTAGGTAGCCCAGAATAAATGGGAGGGACGGCTGGGAGCTGCTGTGACCTTTTGATAGGCACCAGGAGTTGATTCTTTTCAATTTCTGTGAGCAAGATTTCCTGGTGCTGGGCCTTCTGGCTTCCTTAATAATGTCTATGACCTGCTTGCTCAACTGTGGGTTATCCCCGGTCCCTGGGGGGATAAGCCATGCAGAAAGTTGACAGTGTGCAGGTTTGGATGCAGAATCTCCCATCTGGCTTGTGTCAGGAGGTCTGCAGTTAAAGGCAGGGGCCTGTAAGGCTCCTTGGTCAGGCTGAGCAGCACGGGGTACACCAATGTTGCCTAGGCCAATCTCGTGCTACAAGGATGGCTTCTGGTCTTTCCTGCCTTATTTTGAGCAGTACCCTTGGGAGTAAGGGCAGGGGAGAACATATAAATGAAGAGATTGGTCCACTGGAATGAGACAGCATCCACTTTCCAAGCCAGGGGGTGGAACTCCCTGGTGCAGAATTTGTGCAGCTGACTATTGTGTTGTGAGGCGAAGAGGTCCACCTCTGGTGTCCCCCAGGCCTGGGTGATTTGGAGGAATGTCCCCTTTTGGAGTTTCCACTCGTGGGGGTCTAAGCAGTTTCTATTTAGATGGTTTGCTAGGGTGTTGTTTACTCCTGGGATGTACTGGGCTATCAGGTGTAAGCCCATGGAGGAGGCAGTCTGCCAGAGGCTCATGGCTAATCGGCAGAGAGGGTAGGAGTGTGCCCCCCCCCGCTTGTTGATGTACCACATGACTTGACTGTGGTACTGTGTTTTTATAAGGAGGACGCCTGGTTTTAGGTGGTCTTGGAAGGATGTGATAGCCTTGTGAAAGTACAGTTTTGTACCTACCATAAATGTAGATGTTCGAGTGCTCATACAGCTGCAGTCATAACAGATGGGTTATCCTGCCGTCAGGCGGGTCCTCGGTCGGCCGAATTCCATAGTCTAGGTCCGGCGTCGGTTGTCGTCGCTTCTTCCCTGACGTCAGTGCTGCAGGGGTATAAAAGAGGCAGCCAACGCCATTTTCTTCAGTTTTTCTTGCCCCAGATGTCAGGTGCCCCCAGAAGGAAGGCAAACATAATGTTATGCAAAGATGCAATGTTGATAAATCAAAAACAGTAGCTGCAAGCAAATACACCATAAAAGAATACCCCAAAAAGGTTGTATGAAAAGTGTTTGTTATAAGGCCTGTACAAAGAGGGGATGGAGGGAGGGAAACCTGGACTGCAGCTGTATGAGCACTCGAACATCTACATTTATGGTAGGTAGAAAACTGTACTATGTTCATCGTACATACAGCTGCAGTCATAACAGATGGGTAGAATCCCAAAGTTAAGTAAGGGTGGTAGGCACTAAGTGGAACTAGGAGGAGCTAGGATGCCCTGCAGG